>NC_056726.1:494596980-494774480 GCF_019279795.1 Protopterus annectens
TGCATCTCCCTTCGTCCTACACCTGACAGGGCACTTCAGAATAATAACTGATCACTGTTGCCAAAGAATCCTCTGTCCTTTCTTTACTCGTCACTTATAACTCGTTTCACCTGCTGTATCTCCTTAAACAAATGCTACAATGTATGTACACTCTTCTCCTTCATGGCTTCTGATGCTTTTTGTAATACAGAGGTCTTTATCAAGATATTTCCAAGCCACTGATAAACAGCCCCTGCATTTCATCCCAATTACTAGGTAGAGCTATGCCTCATTTATACTCTATCCTGTGGTGCCACCATTTCCAAATCTTCTGCTAAGCCCACTCCTCTTTCCAGAAATATGGTTTATATATGGTATTTTACTAATACAGCCTTTCTTTTCACAGTACATATGTCCATTTCTTACTGTCTTTCTTGATATATGATACTTCTACCACCAGATTTTGTTTTGCACTGACCTCAGCATCTTGACCCAAAATGCCAGTGAAACCACTAATAATAATCGCATCACTTTTTAACCTAAACTAGTTTAGTCTAGTGTCAGGTACAAGTATCTTAAAAGTTCTTACTTCCTACAAGCTGAAAAATGTTTTGTCATTATTCATAAACACTGGTATGACTGGAACATATTAGATATTATTTAAATAAGGTTAGCTTAAGAAAACAGAGTAGACTAATCTCACAAAGTTATGCAATATGTTGAAAGAAATACAATACAGAACTGAAGGCACACATCTGCTAAGTGTGCTGTAATTTTTCACAGCTGTCAGTCTGGTGGGCATGGCAATATGTTGTTTTGTGCACTGTAAATATTATCTTAATAAGGCTAAGTACTTGCTATAATTAACTTGCCTGGAGGTAGCTGCCATGCAAGTCAGAGGACAATGATCTGTGAAAGCATTACTGTAGGCAATTAGCAGCAAATTTGATATGAATTCATTCAAATCAGGAGTTTTACATTTTTGTTGATTTCTAAGATGCAAAGTAGACCTACAGAGTGAGATGAAGTAATCGCTCCCGTACATCTCACTTTTCTAACCAGAGTTTTCAGAGCCTGTTAAACTCCTTCCTTGTTTCTGTTGACTCCCCTGATGGAGTATAAAAGTATTTTTCAGTACATCCTAATTGCTTGTCTCTGCTCTTCCTCCTTAAGTAATATACATATGTGGGACTGTACTGTGTTTTCAGTGCTTACTTAGTACCAGTCTTTGCTCATTAACTTGAAGGAGTACACAAGCCTGGGACTGCACTGTTTGCAGTACATCATAAATGCCTATATCTACTCATTCCCCTGAAAGATAATACATGTGTGGGGCTGTGCCACATTTTCAGCACCTCCTAACCAGCTGTCTCTGCTCCCTCCTCAGAAAGAGTGGAATCATGCTGGAAACCTGTGACTACACTGCCATTACAGAGCCTCTTAACACCCATCTCTGCTCAGTCCCCTGAACAAGTGTGCATATGTGGGATTGAATCATGTTTTCAGTGCCTACTGAAAAACCTATTTCTGCTTACTAACCTGAAAGCATATACATATGTGGGACTGCACCAAGTTTTCAGTTCCAACTTAAAACCATTTTTCCTTATTTACCTGAAGGAGTATATATATATATACACACATATATATATATATATATATATATATATATATATATATATATATATATATATACACACATATGTGTATGTGTGTGTGTGTGTGTGTGTGTGTGTGTGTGTGAGAGACTGCACTGTGTTTTCAGTGCCTGCTTAAAACCCATTTCTGCTTATTAACCCAAAGGAGTATACATATGTGGACTACTCCATGTTTTCAGTGCTTACTTGAAACACATCTCTGCTTATTATCCTGAAAGAGTATACATATGTGTAACTGTACTGTCAGAGCCTACTTAACACCTGTCTCTGCTCATTTACCAAAGGAGTATAAATGCACAATGTTTTCAACGCTTCCTAAATATATCTCCCTTCTCCGCAGCTCTCAACAGTCCAGATTTCGCAGAATGTCCAGATTTTTGCCATATATTTTTTTATCTGTTCCTCATAAAATTTGTGGTTATCTGCCAAATCATTGACTATTGAAGTCTCTAAATAATGACATACATTTGAGTTTCAGACTTTGTATCCATCAGAAAAATGTATGCTAACACAGATCCTGTTATTCTAAGTTTATAAGAGCTATATTTAAAAATCTGCCCCTATTTTTAGGCCTTTGTCCTCCCATTATTTTAGGCTTTGTCCAGATTTCCTGTGCTAACAGGTTGAGAGGTATGCCCCCCTCTGTATCCTGAAGGATTAAAAACAAGGAAGACTGCACTGTTTTCAGTGCCTACTTAACACTCATTTGCCTGAAGGATTATAAATGTGTGGGACTACACAGTGTTATTGCTGCTTCCTAAATGCCTGTCTCTGCTCAGTCCCCTAAATGAATATGCATGATGTGTGCGATTGCACTGTGTATTCAATACCTCCTAACCGACTCGTTCCCTCTTCTGAAAGACTATGCCTGTGCTGAGAGGTTGAGACTGCTGTGTCATTGAGCTGCCTCCAAAAACCCATCTCTATTCACGAGTATGTATGTATAAGACTGCACTGTGCTTTCAGTGCCTGTTAAATACCCATATTCCCACATCTGTCATTTCTCAGGAGAATGTACTTGCCAGGTGTGGGACTGCACTACTTTTCACCATTCCCTAAACAGTTATCATTGTTTATTTCCTTAACATAGTATGTATGTGTTAGGACTGCACCATGTTTTACTGGCTTATTAATTCCTGTCTTTCCTCACAGCTCATATGTAAACACACAACTTTGAAGCCCTAAAGCACTTGCTATATAAATACACAAGGTACCAGCCAAAGACCAGTTACCCTAGAATAAGTTGTTTTCTCTCCTTTTTATGCTATCCTGCATTCATGAGATATCGGACATTTCCTCTTATCATTCATCTGCTTACTGCAATCACAAAAGCAAAAAGCTGCATATATTAGTGCAAACAGTTCTTCCCCATGTTCCTGAATGCATTGCCTGGAGAACTTCTCATTCTGGGTATCTCGGTCATGGCATAAGCCTTCTCCTCCATGGATAAGGCTTAGTGTGCACATACAAGGCCAGACTGGTCACTGACAAAAACTGTTCTTTCCTATCAATGTAATTCTGAAAACCACTCAGTTCCAATATTCGAGCCCCATTGTGGAAACTACCTTTTTATCCGTATGTCAAGGCTTACTTTCCACATGCTAGATGATTGCATTTATAAATGCATTAGTTCATTCCCCAAAAACTCTCTACTCTTCCCTCATTAGACCAGTCATCACCCATTTGGCATGTACCTCACTAGACACATGCAACAGCTGGAAAGGCCAAAAAAGTACCCCACAAAGAGGATCTTAGGCCTTAAACACATGTCCTACATGGACAGACTCAAAAAACTCTAGCTATTCTCTGTCTCATATCGTCTACTAAGAGGTGATCTCTGCTTGACTTACAAAGCCATGTCTGTCTCAGCTCTGTTAGAAATGCTACTTCTAAAGAAATCCCAATTGCTCCACACCACATGCTCCAGAGATGTCAACCTCATTACCTCAATCAACAGAACATACTGGAGGGACAGGTTCATAACCCAGAGACTGGCCATGCTCTGGAATAGACTTCCCATACATGTCAAGCAGAGTACCTCATTGGTATTGTTCAAGAGAAATCTTGATGAGTGGATGGGAAATAGAAAGTTCACCCCGGGGTCACTCCAGTAGCTCTACTTGACAGAGGCACCAGGAACTAACGTCGGGCATCACAAGGGCACTTCTATGGGCTAGGCTTGTAAAGGCTCCAGAGCCATTAGCCTAGTGCACACCTATGAATCTATGAACGAACAGAACACTATGGTTCTGAAGGTTTCAGTCCTCCACAAAGAGGTGTTTTGTTTTAATTTCTCTTGATTGGAATGAATCCCATTCCTAAGTCACTATGCAATTAAAGTTCATGCCATCAGTTTTGCCTCAGTCTTTTTACCAAGAGTGTTCTTCTGACCAACAGTAATGTACCCACAACTATCTCCTTCTGAAGTTTACATAGATTCACCTGTATCAATAACATTCTTAAGTATGTTTGAACATTCTTTTAACCTGCCCTGCTACTACTACTGCTATTGTTTGAACTATCTGAGTGTCTTTATTTCAAATTGCTTTAGTTTTTTGTTTGTATATCCTGGTACTTTATTATTTTAAGTCTCTCAATATGTAGGACACTATAATCACTAGACGCAGCTATTTCAATAATAAATGCTACTTCTGTCTTTGGTTTTCTTCTATCTCCTTTTTTGACTGTTGGTATTGGATGATGCCATGTCATCAGAACTTCTTTATTTTCAACAATTATTTGTAGCTCATGTTTCCAGTGCCTCTCAGCTGCCTCTATGTTCTAATGTTTGCACAACACTGTTTAAAGTTGTTTTTACACCTGCACTTTTAAAGTTTGTCCTGTTTGTTGCATTTACCTGTTGAGGCTACACACTCAAGTGCGCTAGCCTGTGTTACATATTTATTGCATTTTCCTGCTGTTTGTTGCAAAAAAGAAAAAAAACATTTTCCTTGTTTCCCATCTTTCCTGACCTAGAGTAGTCCAAATACAGGCTTTGCTGTATTCTGGACTTTTGGAAAGTTCCTGTGTTGCCCATTTCCTTTCTTGGATAAAGGGAGGCTTCTTTGCTCACCAGTGGCAGTGGGGAGCTTGGAGCAGCCTATCTATCCCTGGAGGAGTGTTCCCAGCACAAGAATTTGGTAGTCTATTGGCCATTTTGGGCCAATTTCTAGCTCTTTCAAGTCCCCCTGTATAAAACCCGCTTTAGCGTGGGTTTACGTGATTTTGAGCATAGCTGAGCATTGGGCAGCGCCGCTTACTTGGGTTTAAACCATTCTCGGCCCCACAAAGTCTGCTCTTCACTTTTTCCCTTAGAACTGATCTAGTTCTCATAATAAACACCCTATTTCCACTCTA
Organism: Protopterus annectens; assembly: GCF_019279795.1. Classification (NCBI taxonomy): domain Eukaryota; kingdom Metazoa; phylum Chordata; order Ceratodontiformes; family Protopteridae; genus Protopterus; species Protopterus annectens. Next base: position 494,601,972 of record NC_056726.1, read on the forward strand.
AAGCCTGGCACTTGCTCACTAAAGCAATTATATAAGTCATCACTAAAAAATTAAAAGCACTACACCCTCACAAACTCCCCTTGAGTACTTTGTTCCCCATTGGCCCTTTTTTTCAATTATAAAGGAATTCCCAATACTATTCTAGCATGTCCAAAGGTCAGTTGTCAATCTCCTCTCCGGTCCAGCTAGTGAATCTGGGAATCTTGAGGCAATGTTACAACTGCCTCATGTACACAGACAACCCTCTCCTCCTCCCAACAAATTCCAACACATGTGAGAGATGCAACCATATAGCCAAAATGGAGGCTAAGCTCTCTCAACTCAGTACTGGCATAACCAGTCAGGAGGAGAAGGAAACCACACTCACTACAATTCCAGTCTCACATAGACCTACCACGACAGCAAACCAAACACATAAACACACAAAAACATACTCGGAGGCTCTAAATAAAAATCTGCCTAAGCAGCAGAGACTTCCAAAGCAGACACCCAAGCAACCGCTACCCCAAACAAAACACGTGCAACACATAGCTCACAAAGCCAGAGTGCCGAACAGTCACAGCCCTTAAGGTTAAACAACACACCTGATACACTTGTAATTGGTGACTCTATCGTCAGGCACACTGATGTCCTGCTCACCAGGCTGAACAAGGAGAAGGACCGGGTGAGCTGCCTGTCGGGTGCTAGGATCCGCCACATAACACAAGCACTCAGGTCACTCCAAGGCAAGCACAAATATGACTCAGTCATTGTCCATGCTGGTGTGAATGACCTGAGACGTACCTCCCTGGACTGCATGAAAAGAGACATAGAGGAGCTCTCTGAGCATGTAGCCCAGGCCGGTATGACCCTGACTTTGAGTAGCATCTTACCCTCACCAAGAATGATGCCACAATATGAAGACAAGATGATCAATTTCAACAATTGGCTTAAGTATTGGTGTCATTCAAAGGGGATCCAATGCCTGTCTGCCTGGGATGACATGCTCGACAAGCCACGATGCTTCGCTAGGGACGGCTTGCACCTGTCACCCCTGGGCTTTTGGATATTGGCAAAGGCTCTTGCCACCCCCATAGTGCCTTTTTAGGCAAGGCTCAAAAGACAAACCCACCTCCATAGGTATCACAAGGGATAAGAAACTAAGAGTAATGCTACTCAACGCCAGAAGTCTAAACCTCAAGATGCATGCACTCGAAACTCTCCTTAGCATGGAGAACATCGATATCTGTGCAGTAACAGTAACCTGGTTCAAGGCTCCCGAGAGCACCCCAGCACTACCAGGTTATACCTCATACCATGCTTTTTGGCCCCAAAACTTGGACCGAACCACAAAAGGAGGGGGGGTATCAATATTTGTCAAAGATACCCACACCTCCAGGTTGGTGGCACAGCACGAAGCATTAGAGACTATCCATGTGCAAATAACCGTGGGTAAAACTGCCTTCCAGTTTATAGCCTGCTACAGACCACCCTCCCAAACCCAGCAACCCCACTCGGCCTTCCTGAGAACACTGGAAAATATGAAGGTCTCTCCAAACACTATTATATTGGGCGACTTCAACTACCCTAACATAGACTGGGAGCATTACTCTAGCTCCAACACCCTAGCCCGAAGGTTCCTAGAATTTATAAACTCAAACGCTATGGAACAACTTGTTGCCACTCCCACAAGAGGGGAAAACATACTGGACCTGATCATCACCAACATGGGGACTCTATGCTCCAGACCAGAAGTGTATCCCTCACTGGTAAGATCAGACCATAAACTAATCTCACTAGATATTCACATCCCGACCTCAGCCCCTGCCCAGAAAACCACAGTGAAAAACTTCTCTAAAGCAAATTTCACACTCCTCAAAACCGAGGTGGAATCCTTCAAAGCCCCCGGGCCTGTGGAAAATATGGCCCAGACCGCAGAATCATTTATAAACACATTCTATGAACACCTTCAGGAATGCATGGATCATGCAATCACAAATAAAACCAGGAGCCAATCCTCCAAAGTTAGGCATCCTGTCTGGTGGAACGCAGCCATAAACAAACTATACAATAGAAGGAGGAAGCTACTACATGATAGAGCAAAATCCCAAAAAGGGAAGGCATCTCTGATCAGTATTAGCAAAAAACTACGGGCACTCATAAAATCGTCTAAGGCCAGCTTTGAGAGAAAAATTGCACAGGACACTAAGGATAATCACAAGGCTTTCTTTAGTTATGTTAGGAACCTGGGTGGGAATTCCCAGATATGCTCAGAATTAGTCCAAAATGACAAAAAATACACCGAACCCACAGACATTGCCAGCATCCTAGCTGACAGGTTCAGCGCAAACTTCTCCCCCCCTTACCCACCAAAAGGGTAAATATCTATCCCAGCAGAGTGCTTCCCCCCTGACATCTCAGATGCTCAGGTAAGAGCCGCCCTCTCCAAAGCAAAAAACACAGCATCAATGGGACCAGATGGTGTCCCGGGCTGCGTCCTACATGAACTTCAAGAAGAACTAAACCCAAACATAAAACTACTGTTCAATCTCAGCCTTACTACAGGATATGCACCCAAAGAGTGGTGTACAGCAACAGTGGTCCCTCTCCACAAAGTGGTGCCTCAATGGATCCTGAAAACAATCGCCCCATAAGCCTGACTAGCTTGGTCTGCAAAGCTATGGAAAGGATCATCATGGACCTCATAAATAAAGATATTGGGGACCTACAGACACTGGATCCTACCCAGTTCGGCTTTGTTAAGGGCAGATCCTGCCTCTTAAACCTGGTTGATTTCTTTGAAACAGTCACCAAGGCCATTGACGAGGGAAGGTGGTCCACACAGCCTACCTGGACCTTGCAAAAGCCTTCGATACAATACCCCACTTAGGCATTATAGATAAGCTCACCAGCTTAAATATAAACCCCTATGTCACTAGATGGGTTACAAACTGGCTCAAGGACAGAACCCACATGGTTAGAATTGCTGGAGCCATGTCAGACTCCAAACCAGTTACAAGTGGCTTCCCACAAGGCTCAGTCCTGGGACCTCTCTTGTTCGGTATATATTTCTTGGAGGTACAGGCTATCACGGAAGGACTGTGGCTGACCAAGTTCGCAGATGACTGCAAGCTTGGCGTGATAATCGACTCTCCAGCCAACACAAGCATCCTACAAAAGGGTCTCATAGAAACAGACAACTGGTGCCAGAGCCATGGCCTCAAGCTAAACGCCAAAAAGTGTATAGTCATCCCCTTTGGCAAAAACAAAGTGCCCACAAATTACCACATAGGTGGTAATCCATTAAGTACGGAAGAAGTAATTAGGGACCTGGGGACCCAAGTTGATAGCAGTCTCTCATTTGACAACCATGTGGCCAAAGTGGTTAGAAAAACATTTTATATAGCCCACCTAATCATGAAGGGATTCACATCTAGACCAGGGGAGGTCATCGTGCCTCTTTACTCATCCCTCATCAGGCCCATAATTGAGTACAATGCTCCTTTTGGGATGTACCTTACCAGACACCTGCAGCAACTGGAAAGACCCCAAAAGTACCTCACCAAGAGGATCAAAGGGCTCAAACAGTTGCCATATGCTGCCCGGTTAAAAAAACTCCAGCTCTACTCAGTGGCATACCGCCTGCTCAGAGGCGATCTGTGCCTGATGTATAAGGCCATGTCCAACCCGGAATTAATGGACATGCTGCACCTCAGAAAATCCAAATCTCATCGAGCTACGTGCTCGAGAGACTTGAACCTCAGCAATGAAATAAATAGGACATGCTGGAGGGACAGATTCATAACCCAGATGCTCCCTTCACTCTGGAATAAAATCCCAGTCCAGGTTAGGCAGAGTCCCTCAATGACTCTCTTCAAGAGGAATCTTGATGAGTGGATGGGAGATAGTAGGTTTACCCCGGGTATCACTTCTGTGTCACTGTTAGACAGAGGCACAGTATACTAACCTCGTAAAAGGGCATAACAAAATTCATTTAAAATGGGTGGCGAAAGCCAAACACACTCTGGCTAGGCTTATAAATGCCCTAGGGCAGATAGCCTAGTATGAACCTATGAACTCCCATTTTAAGAATCTTGCCATATTATTGTAGGGTTCATTGTAACGACTCTCAGTCATTACTGTATCACAGTCTGCAACTGTTTCTATTTCTGTGCTACTCAACCTACTTTTATAGGTTCATAGGTTCATAGGTTTATACTAGGCTATCTGCCCTAAGGCATTTATAAGCCTAGACCAAATTTTTGTGGCTTACGCCACCCCTTATATGAAAAAATACTGTGCCCATTAGTTTGTTGTGCCTCTGTCCAGCAGTGACACAGAGATGATTCCCGGGGTAAACCTACGATCTCCCATCCACAGGTCTAGATTTCTCTTGAACAGAGTCAGCGAGGTGCTCTGCCTCACATGGACCGGGATTTTATTCCACAGCATAGGGAGTCTCTGAGTGATAAATCTATCCCTCCAGCACATCCTATTTATATCCGTGCTAAGGTTTAAGTCGCTTGCTCTAGTGGTTTTGGTGGATTTGGATTTTTGAGGTGGAGCATGTCCATTAATTCTGGGTTGGACATGGCCTTGTATGTCAGGCACATGTCACCTCTGAGCAGACGGTATGCGACTGAATAGAGCTGGAGTTTCTTCAATCTGGCAGCATATGACAGATTTTGGAGTCCCTTTATCATTTTGGTGAGGAACTTTGGGGTCTCTCCAATTGCTGCAGATGTCGGGTGAGATACATCCTGAATGGGGCATTGTACTCGATCATTGGTCTGATAAGTGAAGAGTACAGGGGAACAATGACCTCACTAGATCTGGATGTGAATCCCTTCATGATCAGGTGGGCAATGTAGAAGGTCTTTCTAACCACTTTAGCAATGTGAGTGTCAAAAGAAAGGCCACTGTCAACCTGGGTCCCCAGGTCCCTGATAACCTCTTCTGTGCTTAGTGGATTGCCACCTATATGGTAGCTTGGGGTTACCTTGTTTTTCCTGAAGGGTATGACTATACATTTTTGGCGTTTAACTTCAGGCCATGGCTCTGGCACCAGCTATCTGTTTCCGTGAGTCCCTTCTGAAGGATATCCGTGTCCGATGCACTTTCCACTATGGCCCAGTTTGCAGTCGTCTGCAAACTTTGTCAGCCAAAGTCCTCCCATGCTGGCCTGTACTTCTGAGAAGTAGATGCCAAACAATAGGGGCCAAGGACCGAGCCCTGTGGGACACCACTTGTGACCGGCTTGGAGTCTGACACAGCGCCAGCAACTCTAACCCTGTGGGTTCTGTCCTTAAGCCAGTTTGCAACCCATCTTGTGACATATGGGTTTACATTTAAGCTGGTAAGTTTTTCTACAATACCCGAGTGGGGTATTGTGTCGAAAGCCTTTGCAAGGTCAAGGTAGGCTGTATGGACTGCCTTTCCTCATCAATGGCCTTGGTGACTGTTTCGAAGAAGTCGACCAAGTTCAAAAGGCATGATCTTCCCTTGACAAAGCCAAACTGGGTCGGGTCCAATGTCTGCAAGTCCCCTATATCTTTGTTTATGAGCTCCATTATGATCCTCTCCATAGCTTTGCAGACTAGACTTGTTAAGCTTATGGGGCGGTAATTACCAGGGTCCGTAGAGGTGCCACCTTTGTGGAGTGGGACCACAGTTGCCGTACGCCACTCCTTGGGCACGTATCCTGTGGGTAAGGCTGAGATTAAACAGCTGCCTTATGTGCGGGGTTAATTCCTCATTTAGCTCGTGTAGCACACAGCCGGGGACACCATCCAGTCCCATTGATGCTGTGTTTTTAGCTTTAGAGAGAGCAGCTTTCACCTGCGCATGGGAGGCTACACTCGGCTGGGATAGTTATCTCTCCTTTAGTGGGGGAGAGGGGGGTGAAGTTTGCACTGAACCTGTCTGCCAGTATGTTGGCAATGTCTGTGGGTTCAGTGATTTTTGTATCATTTTGGACTAATTCTGAGCATATCTGGGAGTTTCCACCCAGGTTCCTAACATAGCTGAAAAAGGCCTTATGATTGTCCTTTGAATCCATGGCAATTTTTCTCTCAAAATTGGCCTTAGTTGATTTTATGAGTGCTCGTAATTTTGTACTAATAATGATCAGGGTGACTTCCTTTATGGATTTTGTTCTATCATGTAATAGCTTTCTCCTCTTATTGTAAAGTTTGTTAATGGCTGGGGTCCACCAGACTGGACGTTTGCCCTTTGTGGAAAGAGTCTTGGTTTTATTTGGGATTACCTGATCCATGCAGTCCTGGAGGTGTTCATAGAAGGCATTTGTAAGGGCTTCCGCAGCTTGGGTTGTGGTTTCCTCTGGCTCAGGGGCCTTGAAGGATACCACACCAGTCTTGAGTAGTGTGAAGTTTGCTTTAGAGAAGTTCTTCACTATGGTCTTTTTGTTTGGGGTGGGGTGGGATGTGGATTTCCGGTGAGATTAGTTTATGATCAGATCTCACCAATGAGGGATATACTTCGGTGTGGAGCATTTTGTCCCCATGTTTGTGACAATGAGATCTAGTATATTTTCTCCTCTCGTGGGAACAGTGACTAGCTGTTCCATGGCATTTGAATTTATGAACTCCAGGAACCGTTGGGCTAGAAAGTTAGGGCTTGAGTAATGTTCCCAGTCTATATTCGGGTAGTTGAAGTCACCCAATATGATGGTGTTTGGAGATACATTTATACCCTCCAGTGTCTTCAGGAAGGCTGTGTGGGGTTCCTGAGTTTGAGAGGGTGGCCTGTAGCATGCTACAATTTGTAGAGCAGTTTTGCCTATGGTTAGTTGCACCTGGATGGTTTCCGAAGCTTAGTGCGTTGCCACCAACCTGGAGGTGTGGGTATCCTTTATGAATATGGATACACCCCCTCCTTTTGTGGTGTGGTCCGGGTTTTGGGGCCGGAACGCATGATATGAGGTAAAACCTAATAGTGCTGGGGTGCTCTCAGGAGCCTTGAACCAGGTTTCAGTTACAGCACAGACATCGATGTTCTCCATACTAAGAAGGGCCTAGAGTGCGTGCATTTTGAGATTTAGACTTCTGGCATTGAGCAGCATTACCCTCAGTTTCTTCCCATTTTTGTTTTCTAGGGTGGTAGGTTTAGAATTTGAGCCTTGCCTAAAAAGGCACTATGGGGTGGCAAGAGCCTTAGCCAATATCCGGAATCCCAGGGTGACAGGTGCAAGCCGCCCTTGGCAGCGTGGCTTGTCAAGCATGTCATCCCAGGCAGACAGACACTGGATCCTTTGAATGACACCAGACATTAAGCCAATTGTTAAAGCTGATCATCTTGTCTCTATATTGTGGCATCATTCTTGGTGAAGGAAGGATACTGCTCAGGGTTAGGGTCATACCTGCCTGGGCTACATAATCAGAGAACTCCTCTATGTCTCTTTCCATGTAGTCCACGGAGGTACGTCTCACGTCGTTCACACCAGCATGGACAATGACTGTGTCATATTTGTACTTGCCGTGGAGTGACCAGTGCTTGGGTTATGTGGCGGATTCTAGCGCCCGATAGGCAGCTTACTGTGACCCTCTCCTTGTTCAGCCTGGTGAGTGGGACGTCAGTGTGTCTGACTATGGAGTCACCTATGACAAGTATGTTTGGTGTTGTATTTGGCCTTAAGGGCTGTGACTGCTTTGCACACTGCTTTTGTGGTTTATGTGTTGCTTGTGGGGTGTCTTGAGGTAGCAGTTGTTTGGGTGTCTGCTTTGGAGGCCTCTGCTGTTTAGGTAAATTTTTACTCAGAGCCTCCGAGTATGTCTTTGTGTGTTTATGTGTTTGATTCAGATGCCTGTATCTCACACTGTGTCTATATTTTATAAACCATTGCATACATAGCACACTATCTTGAATTGCCAATATTAATTTTCCATCTTTTGGTTTAAGTTCACCTGTTCTTAGACATTTGTCTGTCAAGTCTTGCTCAGCATGTGGTGGTTCCAGCAGTTCTCTGTACTTACTACTGTAATTCTTAGCCTTCCAGTTTTCTTTCTTTTTCTTCTGGTCATGACCTGTGTGTCCCCTCCTTTGTTTTTAGCATGTTCTGTTTTCACCTGTTTTGGTCAACTTCTGGTTTGGTTTCTTTTCTATTAGGATCTTCATACTCAATGGGAGACTCCCTTTTTGCAACTCTTCTGATCCAGAGAGACACATTTTCAGTAATATGAAAAAAGTCTCCATAGTGCTAATACTACAACACACCAACACCCCACTTCCTTTAAATAAATCTTTACATCCAGACGTACTTGTTGCTACTGTATAGATACACACTTAAACTTGTACATAACTGTTACATTGATTATTTTCACTTTGTTGTATAGTTGTCTAGTTGTATGCCATCTCTGATATAAATGTTTGCCTTGAATGATTGTAATTCTATCTGGAGCTTTTCTAATCAGGTCTCCACTGAAAACAGGCCTTTGGCTCAGCTGGACCAACCCGGTTAACAAATGACAATAAACAAATAACATAAATAAATAAATAAATAAATAAACAAATAACATAAATAAATAAATAAAAATCTTAATCTAAAATTACTAAATACATCACTGCCAGGGATGCAACTTCGCCTTAAACAGTTACTAGGTTCATAGGTTCAGAGGTAGGTACTAGGCTATCGGCCCTAGGGCCCATACAAGCCTATCCAAAAAATGTACCCTGGCTTTCGCCACCCAAGAAAATTATTTTCCTATGCCCCTGTCGAGCAGAGCCACAGAAGTGATCCCCGGGGTGAATTTCCCATTTCCCATCCAATCATCAAGATTTTTCTTGAAGAGTGCTAATGAGGAGCTCTGTTTGACATAGATAGGTAGTCTGTTCCAGAGTATGGGAAGTCTCTGGGACAGGAATCTATCCCTCCAGCATGTTTTGTTTATTGTGGTGACAAGGTTAAGGTCCCTAGAGCGTGTAGCTTGGAGGGATTGGGATTTCTTTAAGTGGAGCATGTCCAACAGCTCTGGGTTTGACATAGCTTTGTATGTTAGGCAGAGATCACCCCTGAGTAGGCGATATGCGATGGAGTAAAGCTGTAGTTTTTTGAGACGGTCTGCATAGGGCATCTGTTTGAGGCCAGTAATCCTCTTTGTGAGGTATTTCTGTGGTCTTTCCAGTTGTTGTAGATGTCTTGTGAGGTACATACCAAAAGGGGCGTTGTACTCTATAATGGGTCTAATGAGTGATGAGTAGAGGGGAACAATTACCTCTTTTTTTCTGGATGAGAATCCTTTTGCGATGAGATGAGACATGTAGAAGGATTTCCTGACCACTGTGGCGATGTGATTATCAAAGGAGAGACTACTGTCCACCTGTGTCCCAAGGTCTCTTATCACATTTTCGGCATTAAGTAGACTACCAGCTATGTGGTAGTTCATGGGTACAGAGTTTTTACCAAAGGGGATGACAATACACTTTTTGGCATTGAGCTTCAGGCCATGGCTTTGACACCAGGAATCTGTCTCAGTGAGGCCCTTTTGTAGTTTTTCCACATCGTTAGGAGTTTCATTTATGGCTCCTAGTTTGCAGTCATCTGCAAACTTTGTTAGCCAAAGACCTTCTGTGTTGGCCTGCACTTCATAGAACTAGATACCAAACAGGAGAGGACCCAGGACTGAACCCTGTGGTACTCCACTTGTCACTGGTCTGATGTCGGATTTGGAATCCGCTACTAAAATATAATTCAGACAAAGAGTCACCCTAATCCATTCCATTCAGTTCAAACTGCAGTCCTAAACATCAGTTATATGATAAATGTTATGTTTACGGCAAAGCAATGTCTAAGAAAAGAGGTAGTCCACCTAAACTTGCTGCAGCAAATCTAATTCACTGCACATATGTTTGTTGAGGAAGCAGCAGTCTATATTGGGTGACTGCTGTTTTATGTACCGTGTGCTGGTGAGTACAGGGAGCAATATTTTGTGTTTAAACCACCCTGAGTACAACCAGAACAGACAGAGCAGAAATGAGCAGAGAATTAACTGACAGAATCTACACTGACTATGTTAACCTGACAAATGAGAATCTGAGTTTGGCTGAGATCTTGATCCATACTTTGTGCGTGTGTGTGTGTGTGTGTGTGTGTGTGTGTGTGTGTGTGTGTGTGTGTGTGTGTGTGTGTGTGTGTGTGTGTGTGTGTGTGTGTGTGTGTGTGTATACCTAACTGTCAATCTATCCTGAGTGTGTCATTGTGTGGCTTCATTTAAGACACCAGCAACCAGCAATTGCCTGTAGAAAAAAAACAACAGAAAGAGAGATAGCTATAGGAAAAATGGGTATAAACAGGTAAAAACAAGTATAAGGTATACTGCTACAAAAGCTACAGTAACCATGCATGTCTGTTTCTAAAGTTTCTTTTATGCATGTGATGAGATGCCATCTATGGGAGAGAGGCTATAGTAAGAGAACTCTCTAGAAAAAATGTCACTCAACTAGAGAAAGTTGTACGCGTGAAGATACTGACTGTGCTATGCTTCACCATTCTGGAACTTCACTAAAGGGGACAGCTTTGCTTGCTTTCCCAAGATAAAAGACAGAGAAATGTAATAATGTATATGTAACAACTAAGCAGCATTTGGGAACTGTTTTCTGTGGTTTATTTTAGGGCTTCTGTGGAGTCAGCAAGGACCCCTCAATTGAACTAAGGGGATCTGCAGCAAAGGAAATGCATTAAATAAATACTCATTTAATTACTTGCTAAAGATACAAGTGCACTAGATGCAATGACCTCTCTTCAGAGGTAAATTGAGAGCACTGTCTGATTATGTGACTTGCCCTCAGTCAAACAGCATGCCAGTGTTGAATGAGGGAACCAAACCAAGTACGCAAGGCTGAAATTCTGCGGTAGTCTGCAATCTTAATCCTCTTCAGTGCAACTATAAATGTATTTCTAAATATACAGGAATGAGTAAGTGCATTGTGTGGGTGACAGGTGGATTGTGTGTGTTGTGTTAACCATTGTGGAGATTCTTTGGAGCTAATACTATCAACGAGCAGTATTCATAAACATAGTGAGCAATATGTAATAAAGATGCTAAATGGAAAATGCATAATATAGCAAAACACAATTCACAAATATATGAGACAGTACTACAGTGTATAATACACTAAAGTTATAACCTCTCTATCTCTCTCTCTCTCACTTGTTACAGTTCCTGGAGTGTTAAACATAACGTCTCCATGTTGAAAAGGTACATAGTACATACCCATAAAGATACAGATGTCTAAATAGTTTACTTTAGTGAACTTGCAAGTTTTTGAAGTAATGAACGTCGATGATTTAAAGTTTCAGTGTTTTGAACAGTCGGGATTTTTGTCTTGATCATGTCAATTTTGCGATTTTGGTAATTCAGGCTTTCAAAGTAGACCCATACAGAGAGAGACAGGAAAAGATTATAGCGTTTTACCTCTCTCTCTCTCTCTCTCTCTATATATATATATATATATATATATATATAGAAAGACTGATAGGTAGGTAGACAAGTATGAAGAAAACTGACTATATATAAATTAATAGCCCTGGCAACTGCCTCACTAAAATGTATACAGTTATGAATTGGAAAAACACTAAAACACATTAATGAAAAGAGACAGAAGGTCCAATGTGTCTAGTCTGATTTGTCCATTGCTGGCCATGTTGTGTCCACTTTATACAGAAAGAACTATCATCCTATAACAGAACTTTATGGGAATCAAAAGACATTAAACATGAATTCCTATAGCTGCCACCTTTCTTAACTCTGAACTGATTGTGGAGTGGAACTTCAGTTTGTAATGACTTACTTATTTTAATATTTTAATGTTTTAACATTTTCTGCATTTGTGCTCTACACCTGCACTCTCTGACTGTCTGCCTCCATTTTCAGTATGACTGCACATCAACAGCACACAGAGCTGCATATCATGTAATCCTTGGACACACCAGCATATGAAAGTCACATGGTTTTGCACTTGTTAACCACCTGTGAAACTGACATTTTATTATAGTCCACAGATCTCATTTTTGCCTGTTTCCTAACTACTCTGATTGTAAAATAAAATATTTGCTGTGCAAGAGTATCCACAATATTTACTTATATACTTTTTGATTGCTTGGTTGTTGGTTGATTGCCTTAGATCACTTGGAATACTTGAATATCCAAGCTCCATTTCAGTGAAGGCTTAACAAGTAAAGTATCACATTGCATATATTTTTACAATTTAACATTGAGATATATATGTATTTAACATGGAAATGTGTGTGTGTGTGTGTGTATATGTGTGTGTGTGTGTGTGTGTGTGTGTGTGTGTGTATACATATATATATATATATATATATATATATATATATATATATATATGTATATGGATCCACTTTTGAATCTTGAAATACTGAAATATCAAATTTCAGTATTTCGAGACCAGAATACCGAACAGCCAAATACACGAAAATACAAAATACCGACAATGTAAAATAACGGGAAAAAAAACAATTAAACAACCAACCCTCCCCAAAACATAAGTGGAAAATCCAACAGAAACAAAACTAACACGTTTTTGCAGGTGGGCAAGCTCCCCTGCAACCCCCATGTGGGGGGGGTTGTGCCCCACCACAACCCTGTTACTTATATATACCAACTCTGAGGTCGCACTAACAAGAAAAAAGAAAACCACATACTTCTACCTGTCCTATCCCAATCTACTCCTCCAACTACCCAAAAAAAATAAAAATTAACAAATTCCTACCCAAACCCCTGAAAAAATAAACACCTACAGTGAATATAAAAAGTGTACACACCCCTGTTAAAATGACAGGTTTTTGTGATATAAAAAATGAGATCACAACAAAATATTTCAAAACTTTTCCCACCTTTAATGTGATCTATAACCTGTACAATTCAGTTGAAAAACAAACAAATCTGTTAGTAGAGGAAAAAATATAAAAAAATAAAAAACGTACAATATGCTGGTTGCATAAGCGTGCACACCCTTAAACTAATACTTTATTGTATGTGCATACCCTTAAAGACTAATACTTTGTTGAAGCACCTTTTGATTTAATTGCAGCATTCAGTCTTCTTGGGTAGGAGTCTATCAGCATGGTACATCTTGAGTAGGCAATATTTGTCCACTCTTGCTTGCAAAAGTTCTCCAAATCTGTCAGATTTCAGGGGCATTCCTCGTGCACCACCCTCTTCACATCACCCCACAGATTTTCTATTGGATTTAGGTCTGGGCTCTGGCTGGGCCATCCGAAAACTTTAATTTTCTTCTGGTGAAGCCATTCTTTTGTTGATTTGGATGTATGCTTGGGGCATTGTCATGTTGAAAGGTGAAATTCCTCTTCATCTTCAGCTATCTAGCAGACACCTGAAGGTTTTGGACCAAAACTGACTGGTATTTGGAACTGTTCACAATTCCCTCCAACTTGACTAAAGTCCCAGTTCCAGCTGAAGAAAAGCAACCCCAAAGCATGATACTGCCACCACCATGCTTTACCATGGAGATGTTTTTTTTGGTGATGTGAAGTGTAAGTTTAACCTTGGTTTCATCAAGCCATAACACATTTTCCCACATGCTTTTGGGAGATTTGTATTGTTTTGCAAATTTTAGCCAGGCCTGGGTGTTTTTCTGTGTAAGAAAAGGTTTCCATCTTGCAACCCTACCCCATAGTCCAGACATATAGAGAATATGGGAGATTGTTGTCACATGTAGTACACAACCAGTACTTGCCAGAAATTCCTGCTGCTCCTTCGGTGTTGCTGTAGGTCTCTTGGCAGCCTCTCTGACCAGTTTCTGGCTTGTCTTTTCATCAGTTTTGGAGGGACATCCAGTTCTTTGCAACATCACTGTTGTCCCATATTTTCTCCACTTTTAGATGACGGTCTTCACTGTGTTCCATGCTATATCCAATGCTGTAGACATGTTTTGTACCCTTCTTCTAAATGATACCTTTCAACAATGAGATCCCTTTGATGCTATGTAAGCTCTCTGTGAACCATGGCTTTTGCTGTAAACAGCAACTGAGTAAATGTCAGGAAAATTCTAATAGGACAGTTGAACTTAATTTGGGGTTAGTCAGAGCCTCTTTAATTGATGGCAGGTGTGTACACAAGAAGACTGAATGCTGTAATTAAATCAAAAGGTGCTTCAACAAAGTATTAGCTTAAGTGTGTGCACACACAACAAAGTATTGGTTTAAGAGTGTGCACACTTATGCAACCAGCGTATTGTAATTTTTTTTATTTTTTATATTTTTCCCCTAACAGATTTGTTTGTTTTTCAATTGAATTGTACAGGTTATATGTTACATTAAAGGTGGGAAAAGATTTGAAATGATTTATTGTGGTCTCATTTTTTTATATCACAAAAACCTGGAATTTTAACAAGGGTGTATACACATTTTATATCTATTGTATCTAAATCTCCATAAACAGGTACACATCAGCAACCACATACAAATTCAAGACCAAACTGCACCTTAGAGAGACAGTACACCATAAAACATGCACCATACCAAAACTACCATGGATTCGATAAACACAGATTCGTTAAAGTGCAGTTTTGAATAACTGCAATTCAAACATTCTGATCTCAAAATACTGAAATTCAGTAGTTCAGTATTTCAAGAGGCCAATAAATATTGAAAAAAGGGACCCAAACACACTTAAAAATAAGTGCACCCAACTTTAATTCAATAGAGCAAACATTTAGGCAGCATATGTAGCAGCCATTAAGCTTCTACAACACAGACCGGTGACCAGTTTCACCCCCTGGCATCATCAGTGTGAATTTCCATCAAAGCAACCAAAAGCCCTTAAATATCACAGCTCCTACTGTAATTAAAGAAACAAAGATAGAAAAAAGATGTATAAACCACACACTTATACACACACATACAAACCAAATGCATACATATATGGCACATACAAACATGCACTTTCGAGATATATACGTATATATATATATATATATATATATATATATATATATATATATATATACATATATATATATATATATATATACATATACATATATACATATACACAAAGTGTGCATATACATAGGCATATAGAAAGCATATAAAAGAAAAACTCAAAATTTAAAGATGAAATATTCAACTTAAATATTACCATATTACCAATGGTCATTAAGACCAGGTTTATATAGAGCCCCCAAATTTACCATTCACATCCTTTCCTTCTTATCAAGAATATCATGTTTAGTTAAGTCGGACAAACTCTTACCTTTTACTGCATCAATTCCTACAAATAAGAATTGTGCTGGAACATGTTCTAATTTGTGTTTATAGAGTGTACTTATTTGACGTTTACAGCTTATATCACTCAAATGCACTGCTATTCTATTCTTTAAACTTCTAGAGGTCTGTCCAACATAAAACGCCCCACATTGGCAAACAACCATGTATATTACCCACACCGTATGACATGTTATTAAATGCCTGAAATCAAAAACTTTAGATGTGTTGATTGATGTAAATGATTTTATCTGTGATATCACTCTACAGTAGACACAGTTCCCACAGGCATTACTACCCCTAGGTGTATCATTATACACATTATCTGTCGGCCAATCTGTACCATGAAAGTGAGTCCCCAATATTTCTTCCACGCCTATGGCTGTAAGAACAAATTGTATCCAAGCGCTGGTTGAAAAAAGGATCAGATTTTAACATACCCCATTATTTATCAACAACTTCACTGATTTTAAAGATGTTAGTACTATAATTAGTAATAAATATAATTTTTGAACTATTCATCCTAGTTTGTATAGCCCCATCATCCTGATCTTCATTCACATCTCTATTTTGCAAAAACATCTCTCTCTTGTAATATAGTTCCTTAGTTTGTTCCCTTTGATGTCATATCTCTGATAGCCTCTTCTCATGAATCTATTAATAATTTTTTCTATCTCTGTTTTATACCTCGCATCTACACTACAGATGCATCTTAACCTCTGAAATTGTGATCTCGGTATATTAGAGGTTATATGCTTGGGATGACAGCTACTAGCTTCCAGTGTCGCATTTTTAGTCAAGGGGATTCTATACAAACTGGTAATCATTGTACCATCTGTTGCCTTGGTTATTTTTAACATCCAGGAAGTCAATACTATTGGTTTCAATCCTATCAGTAAATGAACATCCAAAGTCGTTAGAATTCAAATATCTAACAAGGTCTGACCATTTCTGTATGGTCCCCGACCATATGCTCCAACAATCATCCAGATAGTGACGCCACATTGCCAATTCATTTTTAAAGGGGTTTTCATCATTATATATTAATTGCCACTCTAGATACCCCATGAATAGGTGTGCATAAATTAGGGCAAATGTACTAACTATGGCCATTCCCTTCATCTGTAGGTAACAATCACCACAAAAAAAGAACGCATGTGTTCCAACACAAATCGTACCAATGTGATCAAAAAATCTATGTTTAGATGAGTAAATATCATACACTTCAAGCCAATGTCAAAGGGCCCGAATACCCCCATTGTGTGGGATGCTCGTATATAAGGATTGGATGTCCAAGGTGCAGAGAAAGGATTCAGGTGTGACCTCCAACTCATTCATCAGGCACAAAAACTCATTAGAGTCTTTTATTCTAGCTCTGACAAGTTTCAGTAGTGGTTTTAACTGACGTTCTAAGTACACTGACAAGTGTACTTTCAGGGATCCGCTCCCTGACACTATGGGTCTTCCTGGAGGATTTATGATTGTCTTATGTATTATCGGTAAAATATAAAACATCTGAGGTTTTGGATCATCCACCATTAGTTGTTTACATAGAGACTCTGATATGTCTCTATTAGATTTAGCCTTCAAAAGAAACTCACCTGTTTTTCTTTTGAAATCCACAGTAGGGTCTAACGGCAGTTTAAAATAAAACATATCATCATTTAATTGCCTCAGGGCTTCCCTCAGATAATCAGATATTGCGTATACCACTATTGCACCACCATTGTCAGCCTTAACTATCACAATCTTTGTGTTATTTCTCAACTGGGTCAAAGCATGTCTTTCAGGTTTAGTTAGATTATCCCCATATCCTCTGAAAATGACATTCTGATTCATATGTAGATCATGCAATACCATATCTTCAAATACTTTCACCCTAGAATGATATGTTGGTTGGAAATTGGATGTTTTGAAACAAAACTAATCCATAGAAACATTACTATCATCAGTTCTAATACTGAAAAAATATTTCAAATTCAAGTTTCTACAAAAGCTTTTAACATCTAAACATATGTCATACTTTATTAAGTACACTTTTCTCCTGTGAAGTTAGCTCATAATCATATTGTTTGTTCTGTTGAATTAAAGTTGGATGCACTTATTTTTAACTGTGTTTGGGTCGCTTTTTTCACCCCGATATATGTTTTACAGGGTTGTAGAATATTTACTAACAAGTGCTGGGTTTTTGGTTTTCTGGATTGTGTATTTTTTCCGAGCACCGCATTTGGCTTGGCGTGCACCAGTTTCTTGTTTGTGGATATAAATGTATATATATATATATATATATATATATATATATATATATATATATATATATATATATATATATATATATATATATATATATGTATACACACACATATGTGTATATATATATATATATATATATATATATATATATATGAAAACAGTAATTGCCATGTTATGCTCTTTGTATAGTTCATTCAGCATGCTCATCTATGGCATATTTACCATTACTTAATAGTGTGTACAGAGGTGTAGCTAGGGTGGGTGAAAGGGGGCACTGCTCCATGCATAACATATAATGCTGATCATTTCTCAGTGCTTTGGTGCAATAACAGCAGTGAGAATGCTGGTATTGCATTTATGGTCAAAACTGAAGCACTTCAGTAGTCCTTGTTTGACATAAACTGTAGGCCGTTTGGAAATAGACATTTTTTTGGCTCCTTGGCTCAAAGAATCACAAGCTATACCTCTGAGCATATGTGTGTGTATGCATAGATTTTGTTTGTATTTGTTTTCTGGGCTAGAGCACTGATCTCCATGGCCCTTCTTCGGAAATGGAGTCTGGTCAAGTGACTTGCTCAGAGTCACACACTTACGCAATGGAAGCTGAGGGAATCAATCACTGAACCACTGGAACAGGAAACAGCTTGTTAACATCTCCTTAATCCTCTAAGCCAAGTTCCAGACATAAAGATATAGATATAGATTCACACTTTAATTTTTGTTAGTAGTCAGCAAAGTAGGCTTATGCACATTTTATCTAAGCAAAAATTCATGTGAGACCTATAAAGTGTGAAGACTTTTATGATATATGTCAGGTTTGACAGAAATGGAAAGGGCCTTACTACTGGGACAGGTTCAATGGCAGGACCGTTTTGTTGATAGGTATGCTTTCACTGAGATTTTAAACCATACATAAGATGATATTTTTAATTTATGCTTTCACTATGATCTTAAATTGTAGATGGGATGAAATTTTGTATAAGAACGGGCTCAGTGATGGAAATGGTTGAAATGAAGGATCATTTCTGTTGATAGGTATGTTTTCTCTGAGATTTTAAGTTGTAGATGGGATGATTTTTTTTCTAAAATCTTTTTAAGACTCAGCTCCAGAATGTAGCTGTGTATACAGAGTTCAGTTGGTCACCACTGAATTTCTAAAATTTTAATTGAATACTAGGTGTTAGTTCAAAGAGTGTAATTCTCTGTGAGGTGTGTACCAGTTTAGTTGATGAGTGGTAGGGTATTTTTCTGGGCTATACAAGATATTGTAGGTAGTCTTATATTGAGTGTAGGCCAGTGGAGTAGGTTACTCCAACTAATGAAGGGACTTAGTACAAGGCAATGGTGTGTTATTTTCATGTGGTTACTTGTAAACTTTGCAGTTTTATTATAAGATTGTTTCAGTGTAGCTAGCTGTAAGGACAGAGTATTAGAGAAAACCCAGGGATAGAGGAGACTGGGAATTAGATACATGGACATGTTCTTTTAGGAAAGGCTTAACTTTATAAGAAGTCTTAATTTATTTATTTTTTTTAACTTGTGTGTTGGATGTGCTGAATGAATTGTAAACTATGGTCAATTAGTCTTCCAAGTAATTTTATATTTTGCACTAGCTTCATTACAAAATTAGTGCCAGATAAGTCACAATACTTTGGTTATTAGGTTGAAGGTGAGAAAAACATTAATTAAGTTTTATTGGGATTGAAGAGTAATTTAGATTGCTCTAGACAATTTTTAATCTTTGGTGTCCACAACTGTTTTGCAAACTAATTTGGTCTGACAAAGTTCAAGAGCCAGTCATTATCTGCTAATTAATACCATACAGACAAACAGGGACTACAGGATTTGACTTCCATATTGTTGATGACAGTATTTAAGCCACTGAACTAGCAGTTTGGGGTTTGACTCCCATTACTGGTACCCATTAATTTACAAGGGGCAACAGGGGATAAGGGTGTGAAGTATATATGCACTGCTGCCTTGCATAACTGCTAAATTCCAATAAACTTTACACTGTGCTCTATAGTTTATCATTAAAATCACTATCTATCTAGGATTGCATCCACCTTACACTGAGTGCAGTGTCTTCCAGTGCAGTCATACAAACAGTAATTAAAGCTTGACTAAAATTATTTTCCACACACCGTCCCAAAATATTATCTAGAATGTGGAATTATAAATGTGTTCACCATCAGCATCCTCTCTTCCCAAGTTTATGCCTATGAACCTATGCTACAGTCCTACCAGTCAGTGAAAATTAACAAAACAAGGCATTATCTTAATGTTTACAATAGTATACTAACTATTATATATTGAAATGGTAGAGTTTAGCTGCAGGTTCCAGTAAAAATGAAAAATCCTCAACTATTACATAAAACATCAGTGACAATCATACAAAAGTAGATAAACATTATTTGCTAACAATTAAGTTAAAATATTTTATTTTTAGATAAACATGAAAATAGTGCAGAAGTTCACAAGATATTGAAAATAAAACATTTTAAAAGGACAGACATTGTACAAAAAATCTATCAAATATCTGCTTCAAGATACATGTACTTACTGTTTCCGTCTTTTAAGTCCAAAGTAAAATTTTCAGAATCCGTACAGGCAGTAATACAACTTCATCTCAGTCTACAAGAGAAGCAAACAAGAACTCCTGTAATTTTTGATGAATCACTACTCTTCTATTAACAACTCTGCAATCAGAATTTTCTTTGGGTTTAGTTTGAATTTTGGAATATGCCTTCCTGTTTCCACAACTGCATACATTGGGAGGGGGCAGTTCCAATAACTCCTGTCCAAATAAGGTATCATCTTCATCATGTGACTTACTCAGCATCTTCAAGTAGTGAGCTTTACAACAGTTCATACTTTAGTGAAGTAAGGCTTTGAATTTATTGTTAAACTCTGGTATATTTTCATAGTGGTAAATGCAATTATATTCATATGTTCACAGACAAGTACTTGGCTACCTGCCCTTGTGGACCATTTTAAACCTAGCCAGTTTCCCTTTTAAATGTGAGAATCAAACCCTGGACTTTGTGTCGGGATCATAGGACGTTACTAGGCTAATGGCCCTAGAGCCCTTACAAGCCTAGCCAAGCTCTACCTTTATTTCCACAATCAGCACCTAATGCCCATGTCCAAGAGGAACACAGGTGGAACCCCCCCCCCCCAGTGTGAATTTATAATTACCCATCCAGTCGTCCAGACTGCATTTGAAGAGGGTCAATGAGGTGCTCTGTTTGACTTGAAGTGGAAGTCTTTTCCAAAGGTGTGGTAACTTCTGGGAGGCAAATCCATTCCATTTTATACATTTTTGTTCATATAGTACATTTTGCTGAAAAAGCAGATGCAACGCATCTTTTAATTCTTATCATTTAAGCATTGTCTTAAACTCATTTTTATTTGATACAGCTATACCATAGTTAGTTCATTGTTCATTCATTTTTATTTAAAAAAGCAGAAACGTTTTCCCAGCCTATTACAATTCTTCTCACAAAGACAACCAACATTTAGTGAATCAAACAGATTTATGTAGCTTAAGAATCAGATGCCCAGTGGCAAGAAATGCTTTAAATGTTTTTACCTATTGCAACAGGTAGGGCAGAAGTTATACCTGTTACTTGAGGAAACTGGTAATAATAAATATAACACGGCAATTGTTCTAAATGAGACACGCATTTAACATAGGTGGCAGGAATCAACCACTCCTGCCATTAGCACATTCTATTACACTGTCATGGGTGTGGACACACAGAATGAAATGGCACTTCAGCAGGTGTTGCCATTCTCATCAGCAGTGTCTGTTGTAGTATCAGACCAGTGCAGTATGCTGACCTTTGGTGTAATGGAGGTTAGGGAAGTAGAATAATTACTGGGGAGGGGCAGACTGCACCACCACCAAGGGACCCATCACTGGGTATACTGGCTATGTATATGCATGTTAGAGTCATGCAGTGATGCAACCAGCATCTGTGTCACATGAGACAGATCAAGAAATGTCTATTTACAGCAGAGTGATATGTCAAACTGCTTCTGCTATGAACAACCAATATATGATCACTCAAAAAAAATGATTGATCACGACTGGCCAGTAACAAATTTCACCACAACCCACACTTAAAGAGTAAAATAAGCAATGTTATCCATGTAAGGCTAACTCCCACCACATTGCTTAACTTATGCTTATTCCATGGTCACAAAAAAGTTTGGATGGGAGAAATTCCCAAAAACAACAAAACAAAGTCTCAAACAGTAGTTCTGTGGTGCTTAGATCTCTTAACATTTAGGTTACAATAAAATGTTAATTTGATCAGATGTCCTTGGGCAGTTAGAATCCAATGAACTGGCCCTTAATAACCTGTAGTGATCCTGCCTGCTGGACAATGTGCCACATTCCCATGTTGCACCAGTCCTATTTGGCTGCATGTTTGATACATGCTGCTGAGAGATCAACTATAGTACATCAGTGAGCTAAGATGGTAGATCTGACATGCATTGCAGGTAGACAACAGATCTCTACTTCTGGCATGCATTTGTGTACCATAGGGCCCCAGTACAAGTGCTGTTGGACTTCAAAGATGCCATATAAGAAGATCACTATACACCAGACATAGTCCCTTGTGGCATCACAGGATACACTAACCCATGCTACAAATGATGCTGTCAGATTGTCTCATGTTGCTGCCAGTCAAGTTGCCCATTGCCAACAAGACGCACAGTACAATAACAATACAGGCTTGCACAAGCAAACCTCTTAGCTTTGGAAGATCCCAAGGTCCATCAATGGTGCCTCAATTCCTTACGTACTATCCACAGCCAAGGTAGCTCATACACAAACACAGACATGCAAACACACATACACACATACATGCACACATACATGTATACATAGACAACACCTATTCTGATGTGGCATATGTAGTCTGTGTATACATTTTGCTGTGTGTCTATGGAATGTGTTCTCTTGCTATGATGACATAATAGGGAACTCAGTTGTCATAGGTTCATAAGTTCATAGGTAGGTACTAGGACATGATTCCCTGGCTTACGCCACCCAAGAAAGTTATTTATCTGTGCCACTGTCGAGCAGAGACACAGAAGTGATCCAGGGAATGTATTTCCTATTTCCCATCCACTCATCAAGATTTTTCTTGAAGAGTGCTAATGAAGAACTTTGCTTGACATAGATGGGTAGCCTGTTCCAGAGTATGGGAAGTCTCTGGGACAGGAATCTATCCCTCCAGCATGTCCTGTTTATTGTGGTGACAAGGTTTAGGTCCCTAGAGTGTGTAGCTCGAGGGATTAGGAGTCTTTAGGTGTAGCATATCCAAAAGCTCTGGGTTTGACATAGCTTTATATGTTAGGCAGAGATCACCTCAAAGTAGGCGATGTGCTACGGAGTAAAGCTGGAGTTATTTGAGACAGTCAATGCAGAGCATCTGTTTGAGGCCAGTAATCCTCTTTGTGAGGTACTTTTTTGGCCTTTACAGCTGCTGCAGATGTCTTGTGAGGTACATTCCAAAAGGGGTGCTGTACTCTATAATGGGTCTAATGAGTGTCGAGTAGAGGAGAACAATGACCTCTTTTTTCCTGGATGAGAACCCTTTTATGATGAGGTGTGCCATGTAGAAGGACTTCCTGACTACTGTGGTGATATGACTATCAAAGGACAGACTACTGTCCACCTAGGTCCCAAGGTCTCTTATCATGCATTCAATGTTAAGTAGAATGCTGTCTATGTAGTAGTTCATTGGTACAGAGTTTTTACCAAAGGGGATGACCATGCACTTTTTGGCATTGAGCTTGAGGCCATGGCTCTGAAACCAGGCATCAGTCTCAGTGAGGCCCTTCTGTAGGATTTCCACATCATTTGGGTACTCGACTATGGCTCCTAGTTTGCAGTCATCTGCAAACTTCATTAGCCAGAAGCCTTCTGTGTTAGCCTGTACTTCAGAGAAGTAGATACCAAACAGGAGAGGTCCCAGGACTGAACCCTGTGGTAATCCACTTGTCACTGGTTTGAGGTCAGATTTGGAGTTTGCAACTTTTACAGTGTGAGTTCTGTCAGTGAGCCAGTTGGCAACCCATCTTGTGACATAGGGATTTATACCTAGTTTAGTGAGTTTAACTATAATTCCAGAATGGGGAATGGTGTTGAAAGCCTTGGCAAGGTCAAGATAGGCTGTGTGAACCACCTTACCCTCATCTACGGCTTTGGTGACTGCCTCAAAGAAGTTGATCAGGTTCAGGAGGCATGATCTGCATTTCACAAACCCAAACTGGGTGGGATCCAGAGTTTGGAGGTTGCCAATGTCTTTGTTTATGAGTGCCATGATGATACGTTCTATGGCCTTACAGACCAGGCTTGTCAGGTTAATAGGGCGATAGTTCCCGGGATCAGTGGTGGCTCCCCCTTTGTGGAGAGGGATAACTGTTGCTGTACGCCAGTCAGTGGGCACAAAGCCTGATGTGAGGCTATGATTGAACATGGTGCTTAGGTGGGGAGCCAGTTCATTCTGAAGTTCATGTAAAACGCAGCCTGGGATGTCGTCCTGTCCCATGGATGCTGTGTTTTTGGCTTTAGAGAGTACAGCTTTTACCTGTGTAGTTGTGATTACAGGGATTCTGCATTCTTCCTGTATAGATATGGGCCCTTTAGGGGGTGGGGGGGGTAAAATTAGCACTGAACCTATCTGCCAAGATGTTGGCAATATCAGTCAGTTCTGTAATTTTCGTGCGGTTGTGCTGTAACTCAGAGCAGATCTGGGTGTTACCATTGAGATTCTTGACATGGCTATAGAATGCTTTGTGGTTGTCCTCAGAATCAGTGGTGATTTTGTTTTCGTAGCTAGCTTTGGAGGATCTTATAAGGGATCTCAGGTTCTTACTGAGGCTGACCAGGGAGCTACTCCACTCATGGGATTTTACTCTCTTTTGCAACAATTTCTTCCTTCTGTTGTACAGTTTGTTTATGGCAGGGGACCACCAGACTGGCTTCCTTTTTTTGGAGGATAGCTTCTTGGTTCTGTTTAGGATAGCACGATCCATGCACTCGTGTAAGTGCTTATAGAGTGCATTTGTGTAGGATTCAGCAGTCGTAACTGTACTGTCCATGTGCATGGGTGTCATGAAGTTCACCACTTCTGTCTTAAGAAGCATGAAGTTGGCTTTGGAGAATTTTTTTAATGTGGTTTCCTTAATGGGGGGTTGGGGCGGGATGTGGATATCAAGGGTGATTAGCTTATGGTTGAATCAGATCAACGAGGAGTTGACTTCAGGTGTGGAGCACCGGTCACTCATGTTGGTAATGACTAGGTCTAGGATATTGTTACCCCTGGAGGGGGTGTGGATAAGTTGATCCAGGGCATTGGAGTTTATGAATTCCTGAAAGCATTGTGTGAAGGAGTTGTTACACAAGTAGTTTCAACAATTAATGGTGGGGTAGTTGAAATCGCCCATTATTAGGGTGTTTGGTTGAACCCTAATATTTTCCAGTACGTCAAGAAAAGAAGAGGGGGAGTCCTGGGGCATGGTGGGGGATCTGTAGCAAACTACAATTTGGATTGCAATTTTGCCCAGAGTTAGTTGTACTTGGATAACCTTGGATGCATTATGCTGATCAACTAGCCTGGAGGTGTGGATATCCTTAAAGAATATGACACACCTCTGCTTTTGGTGTTCTGGTCCAGGTTACATGGCCAAAAAGTGTGGTATGAGTTATATCCTGGTAGTGCAGGGGTGGTCCCTGGAGCCTTGAATCAGGTCTCAATCACTGCACTAATATTGATGTTTTGCATTTTAAGGAGTGCCTTAAGTGAGTGCATTTTGAGATTTAGACTTCTAGCATTGAGTAGCATTACCCTCAGTTTTTGCTTGCCTGTTCCTGTTACGGTGGTGAATTTGTCATTTGAACCTTGCCTAAAAAAGGCACTATAGGGGCGGCAAGAGCCTTAGTCAGTATCCAGAATCCCAGGGGCACAGGTGCAGGCCATCTCTGGCAAAGTATCATGGTCTGTCATCCATGTCATCCCAAGAAGACAGATACTGGATCCCCTTAGAATGACACCAGAAGCTTAGCCAATCGTTGAAGTCAATCACTTTGTCCTTGTACTGTGCTATCATTCTGGGCAATGGCAGAATGCTACTCAGGGCTAGGGTCATACCTGCCTGGGCTACAAGATCTGAGAACTCTTCCATGTCTCTTTTCATGTAGTCCAGGGAGGTATGTTGCAGGTCATTCACACCAACGTGGACAATGACAGAGTCCTATTTGTACTTGTTGTGGAGTGACCTGAGTGCATGGGTTATGTGGCAGATCCTGGCACTCAACAGGCAGCTGACAGTAACCTTCTCCTTATTTAGCCTGGTGAGTAGGACATCAGTGTGCCTGACTATAGAGTCACCTATGACTGGTGTGTTGGATACATTGTTTTGCCTTATTGGCTGTGGTTGAGTGGCACACTGAGTCTGTGGGCTATGTGTCATTAGGGTTGTGTTGAGGGGGTGGAAGTTGCTTGCGTTTCTGCTTTGGAGGTCTCTGTTGCTTGGGCAGATTATTATTGAGATCCTCCGTGAATGTTTTTGTGTTTCTATGTGTGGATTTTGGTGGTATAGATTCAGTGAGACTATGTGATAAGTGTGGTGTGGTGTGGTGCAAGTGTTTACCTTCTCCTCTTGAATGTCAAGTTCAGTCTTGGTTGGAGAGAGCTTTACCTCCAGTTTGGCTAGATAAGGGCATCTCTCACAGGTTGTAGTGTTGGGTGGTAGGAGGAGAGGATTATCTGTGTACGTGAGGCAATTTCTACATTGCCCCAAGATGCCTAGATTCATCAGATAGACAGGAGCTGACCCTTGGACATGCCTGAATAAAAAAATATTTTCCTCTAGATGAGTGAGGAAAGTGAGTGCAAAAACTGTTTCCTCTAGGTAATGAGGAAGGTTGAGTGCTATAGTAATTAGTAGCTTATTTATTGCTTACAACAAGTTCTGAACAGGTGCTGAGAACGAAAAAGCAAATTCAAGTGCTAAAACTAAGAATCTGTATCTGCACTAGACTAGTTACAGGAAAGAAACAAGTGCAAATGCGGGCTTTCAAATCAGAAAATTGAGAGAGATGGAAAAGATTGCACAGATGGCCAGTAACTACAATTTCTGGGCCAGAACCAGTCCTTATTTGGTAGACGGGTTACCTAGTGATTACCACTCCCACTGACAAGCTAGAAGGCTTCCCTCCAACACAGAAAGGCTTGGGGGGGGGGGCTCAGAAGCTTACATGCAGTCCTGGATACAGCAAATCTGTATCTGGACTGCACTAGTTACAGGAAAGGTAGGAAACAGGCTTACAGTTTTTTTTTTGTTTTGTTTTTTACAGAAAAGTAGCTAACACAGCAGTAAAAACAATTCAAATGCAGTGCAAGCTAGCACACTTGAGTATGTAGAAATATTAGACCAAACACAGTTTAAAAAATGCAATTAAATTAAAAATGACTAACAACAAATGCAGAAGGAGTCTATTAGGTGGAATGTGGTAAAGAGATGGGATGGGGGGAGTTTCCCAGATCAAATATACAGTGGGGCTGGCAACTGCAAAAACCACCAAATTTAAACAAACCAAAAATAGAGAGGGTGGGTGGGACAAAACACTTTCAGCAGAGATCTGAAAAACTATACAGTGAATCAAAAATAGCAGTGCACATCCCTGAATAAAATTAGTCCAGCAACAATTTACAGTACACAGTTCTGAAGAACCAAAAAATATACTTAGCTCTGTATATTTCCAGATAGTTTGAAAAGAGCTCTGTTAGACACAGGTTCCAGCAATGATATGCAGGCTGTTAACTAACAGGGTGTATTATTATGCAAGTAATCATTCAGATTGTAAGATGACACAAGCTGTAAAAAAACTGTTATACCAACTTAAGACACAGCAGAAAATAGGGGGAGGTGGGACAAAACACTTTCATCAGAGATCTGAAAAACTATACAGTGAATCAAAAATAGCAGTGCACAACTTTGAATAAAATTAGTCCAGCAACAATTTACAGTACACAATTCTGAAAAACCAAAAATAAATACTTAGCTCTGTATATTTCCAGATAGTTTGAAAAGAGCTCTGTTAGACACAGGTTCCAGCAATGATATGCCATAATAATGACTTGTCTGATGCCCTCTTTACTGAGCATGTGAACTACCCAGCTTACACTATATAACAGCATTATCATAGATGGAACATGTGTTTGCATATCATTTTACTCTATGTACATTACTGTTAAACATATCAGGGAACATGTTGTTATACATAGCACATGTAGATCTGTGACATTACACTGTTAGACATATACACAGTACTTTCAGATCTGTTGCATGGTACACTGTTAGATATTCAGGGAACACTGTCATGTTGCATAGCACATGCAGATCTGTCATATGGTGCACTGTTTGACATTCAAGAAACAGTTCTGTGTAGTCCTCTGAAGTGTACATTTGTTCAATGGATTGTTGCGAGCTTTGGATAGGAAACATAAGCAAGGTTGTAGCAGTTAAGCAATATCATTTGTGTGATACAAAAGGAGCATTATTTAGCAGCTGGTTGTTTACTGTTGCCCTCTCATAATCTTCATCACAGTCTTTTTGAGTCACAAAGTCTGTGTCACATCTACATCAAGATACACCTGCAGTACATAGACCTTTGTAAACAGTTAGCAGAGGCTACTCCCCTGTCGGAATGGGACACCGTGAGCATCACCAGTGTCTATGATATTGTATACTGCCTGGCAATTTATGGAATGAAATCATTTCCTGTTGCTGTATGCTATTCCCTGTTTACTGGCTTGGGTGCATATAGCAGTATGTGTGAATAATATATTGAGCCCCATTCTATTGGCAGACTTTTGGCCATGTAGAATACTTGCATGGTGGTTCTTTGCTGTTATGGACATCAGGGGAACGTGATATACTACTCCACATGCTGTAGGATGCAGATGAAGGCTGCTTTTATGTTGCTAGAAGCAGATACTTTTGGTTTGCCTAGTATATTTCTGTAGGCCAATTGAATGTACCTGTGGCTAGGATGTGAAGAACTGCTGTTATACCTACTCAGGTAACAAAAGAAAAATAAACACTGGTTTCATACAGGACAGGGCAGCCCTGCATCCTAATGGTAAGAGTTATGCACAGCACATTTAGCATGTGATTTCCAGCATAGCTCTGCATAACTATTACCACTCAAAGCTATCTTAGTTTGTTAACTTCCTTTGGATTTGTGTCACATAGATTTTCTGGTGTCACTGCAGTTGGGATGAGAGGGCAGCACCAGTACCCAAAGCTTTCTTTCTATTCATCACCGGTAGGTTTACTGGGTTTGCTGTGCTCCAGACAATCTTTTCCTGATTCTCACCCATGTATATAGTTTAGATTACGAATGAGAGACACTCTTGTGTGCTAGGCTTTGCAAAGCTGTCTAACCAGCATAATAATGACTTACATTAAAATGAACTTTCCTTACTGCCACACCATATACTTTACTCATCTACATTGTGCAATCTTGCATTATCTTGCAGAAATCCTGACGAAATGTGTTTCATAAACTGAAACTTTCTGGCACTTTCTGTCTACAAATTTGATGTATTTGTTGAGATTTTATGTAGTTCTTTATATCCCGATGAATCAGAACTCTAGTGTATACTGAACCATTTTTTTTAGTTGTATTTGACTGTCAAATAACAGGAATATGGAAGACTGTTAATTTAGCATGCTATACTATAGTGTTATGTAGAGTATTGCTTAACAGGCCTTGCAACAGCAAAGCTTTTTTTTTTATTTACTCACCTGATACCAATTAACCGCCCTTTCATTTCTGGCCTACCTCATTTTTTCTTATATATGCTCACAAACTTATTCTCTCTACAGCTTTTGCATTAGTGAAACTTTCCCCATCTCCTTAAATGTTGATGTTGAATAACTGTCCTGTATTCTTCAGTAAAATTAATTTCAGTCGCTACAACTCCCATAGTCTCACATTTCTATGATTTATCTTTGCTCCCAATTTTCATTATTAATTCCTTCAATAGCCTCACAGTCCAGCCTATACCTATCCCTTTGCCCTGTCTCTATTTTAAGTTAGCAGTATCACATATCTCTTTAACCACATTCCTCTTCCAAGAAGAATTTATCTCCATAGACCTTTTCAGGTCACATTACACTGCTTAGCATTAAACCCTACACATTAGTCTCGTTTCTACTAATATGCATATTTATTAGTGTCAGTACTATGTGTTGTATTAATTTTAGTCTATATGACTTACTCTTCTTCACATTGATGTGTAGATGTCCTTTGCCTGAAGCCACAATGACTAATCCTTAATGATAATTAGAAATTTTGGTTAATCCAACCCAGCAAATAAACCAATATGACAGGCCACGTTTAGCCATATCTTTATAGCGTTATTCACTATATCACTTTCTGTAAACATTCCTGTTACTCACAGCACATCTGTTATCTTCTCTGTAACTACTGTCCTAATGTATGTCTGACATTCATCATGCTGTGTTATACACAAACTCGGCTCTTCTCTACTCAGTACATTGCCTTATTTTAAAGTTGCTATTCATTTTATTGATTGAATATATGTATTCTATAATGTAATGGTCGTACAGAGCTACCACACTTACTATCTCCCTATTGTATGGCATTTATGACTGTCACCTGACTACCTGCGCTACCTCCTTCTCATAAATGGTTTATTAGTGCTTAAATATCCAGATTACACACCTCATCTGTACTTTCACAGCTTGGCTCACTGCTGCATCACTTGCTCTTCTCATATTCAGTTTTAATGGTTGAATGAATAAACAGCACCAGCATGACACCCTTTCTGTTTCTATAGTCTGTATTGTTTGTTAACCAGGTAAATGCGCATGTATAAATCCCTTTTCAGGGATTACTGGGGAATATCATCAGATTAAAAGACTTAAAGACATACAGTATGTATATATCATCATTCACAACACTTGCAGCCCTATTTCCATACATTTTCACCACACTTTGCTATGAACTCTTATTAACAGTTGGAACACAGAAGCCAAATCCTTCATTAAGGACTGGTTACACCAGCATGAAGCGCATCTAATTAAAAACTGTAGAAAGAACCCTCTTGCTTTTAGCATGGTGTACCTCAGTCTGGCTAATATATGTGCCATCCTCCAAAGCAGACACACTTAATGGCTAATGTTTACTGGTGGACAAAAATTATGAACTGGTTCAGTGTATATTTATATATAGCCCCCCTTCTGCAACTGTCTAGTGAAATGAATGTTGAATTTATATTGAATATGCAACAAAGTAAAGTTACTGTTGCTTACTGTCAATTGTAATTTTATTGAATTGTTTTCTTTTCTACATATTGTACATATGTTAAAATTAATAAAACTGATTTAAAATGTTTTCTTAGTAACCATAACCTTTTACAACTAGAGAGGGTCCCAGATTTACTGAGCCCTTCCCAGCCACATTGAAAATTTTCCATTTACTTCCATCAAATACTCAGCCCTCAATAACTGCTTTTAATTGGTTGTAGGCCTCATTTGTGTAACAGAAAAAAATATGTTATGGCCTAGCTCTGAAGGTTGACCTTCATCATGACTGTAGACTGCATGCTAGTTAACTCACTCAAGCCTATAATGCCATTTTTACATACTTTCATTCCACATCCATAGCTCATTATGGTGTCCAGATCGTTTTTGAGCCTCTCTTCTTTAATCAAGTAACTTATCAGTTAATAAAATGCTTTATTAGAAAGTGCAAAGAATTATTAACAAAATGACACTACAATTGTTAATCGATGTTGTCCTGCAGAAAAGGCAATTCATTAATTTGTCACTTGTCATATTTTCATATTTATGTTCATATTTTCATAGCTGAGAGCCCTGCATGTTATTAAGATATATTGTGTGAAGTGCCATGGTGGGAAACAGGAGAATTCATTGTCAACATTCATTTATATTACATTATACCAGACATATTGCTAGCTGTTTGTTAATAATTATGAAAATACAACATATTTCTGTATATACTTAATATTTCAAAAAACAAGTGAGTTACAAACTGTTGCAAGACATCAGGTGAAACATTAGATGTTCTTGACGAAAACTCTTTCATATTTGCACTGTAAGTTGCACGTTTTTAGAGATATTCAGTGTTATTTATATGACTAATTATATAAGAATGCACATCAATACCAGCAAGTCAAAGGGCTAACAAAACACAAGTAACTAACAAGCACCTTGCCGTACACACCGAATTAAAGCCAAAACATGACTCCACTAAAAGTATTTTAATTTAGTTGAGTGCTTTCATCTACAAAAATATTCAAAGAACAAATTATCTCACATTTTTTAAGTTTATTTTTTCAGAAAATGTTCTCGATTGCAGGACGTGTATGCTGCTAGAGGACTGACATTCCACACCACATGCATGTTCTTCTTCTTCTTTAGGCTTTTCCCAGTTAGGGGTCGCCACAGCGGATCACCTGTTCGCTCATGACTGGCAGTGGAGTTTTACGGTGTGAAGTTGTCAGCCCGGAGCCCAACATTCCACAGAAGGCACACACACACACACACACACACACACACACACACACACACACACACACACACACACACACACACACACACACACACACACTCACTCCTAGGGCCAATTAAGAGTGTCCACTCTACCTACAGCATGTCTGATTTTCCCAATTTGCTGCCATTACTACTGTCTTATCTGTACTCTGTTTCATCCTGTGTGCCTTCAGTTTTCATTCCATTCCGCTAACCTATGCAGAATCTGTTGCTCATTGTCTGCCTGTAATGCCACATCATCTGCATACAGTAACTTGATTCCACATGCATGTTAATGAGATAAAATTTGCTCAGTTGAATATTCATGTATTGCAGGCAGTGTAAGTACAGCCTCAGCTGTGGTAAGTAAAAACGCTGACTGAATCACAACTCTGATCCCTTTGTATTTACTGATGTTTTGTATGCAGTGTATAATGGGGTAAGGCTCCTCTACTGGTAGCTGAGGTGAAATTGCTTAAGCATCAGTAGCCTGAAAAAAAAGCTGAAGAACCCAATGACCATCCCTGATTTCAACAGGAAATCATTGCTGATGCGATGTCTAAGTGTGAACCACCAATGATTCACTTCTTCTGAAAGATTTCTCCATTCTTTGCTTTGTTGTGACCATGGGGTTGATCTATCTATATATATGGATATCCTTAATGAATATGGACACACCTCCGCCTTTGATGTTCCGGTCCAGTTTAGGTGGCCGAAAAGTGTGGTATGAGTTATACCCTGGTAATGCAGGGGTGCTCTCTGGAGCCTTGAACCAGGTCTCAGTCACTGCACAGATATCGACTGCATTATTTAGCAAGCTAACACCTGCTCAGGAGACTACAACAATAAAAGGCATTTCGCATATACACTCCAACAGAAACTAGAGCAATAAAGCACTTTCCACATGTAAATTCTGACCCTTAACTTTAACCTTAAAACAATGGGCCTGAAACCTTCATCCAGACTCACTGGAGCTGACTTGTAAACATCAAAGAGACTCATAAGATCTTTTAAGCTTCAAAAGACACATTTGAAATGCTTGGCTTGGTCCTCCTTACAGCAGATGGCAATGTTGCAACAATCCCAAAGTTCACATTTTACAGTGCCCTCCCCATCTAAAAACACAAGCCTGTATTTTACACCCATTTATACAATTATTAGAATTATATATCAAATTCTGTTTGACTAGGCTGGCAGCCCTCGCCCATCTTCCTCCAATCTTCACTCACATACAGGAACAGTCTAGTCCAAGGGAACAAGAATGAATGTGTCTTCCAAGCATGGCTGAAAAGATATTTGAAACAGAATTTCTCCAGTTCTCTTCTCCCCCAGGGAACTCAAGCAAGTTTCTCAAGTGCCCCTTGAGAAACATCTTTTGAGAGTGTCTGGTCTATCTGGGTGTACCTCACCCCATTCCCTGTCTTTAGAGCCCATCTGCATTAGCATTGCTACTCCCACTGCGGTGCTACACTGACATATCATATGCTTGCAACCCCAGGCTCCATCTTAGTAACTTGGCATTTTGCTGACTAGCTCTGTTTAACCATGTTAGAGAGTTGTGATCTGTCATCACAGTGAATTTTCTTCCATACAGATAAGGCTGAAGTTTTTGTAGTGCCCACACTATGACTAGACATTCCTTTTCTACCGCTGCATAGCATTCCTTCCTGGGTTGGAGCCTATGACTGAGATAAACCACTGGGTGCTCTTCTCCCTCTGAAGAAATCTGGCTAAGTACAGCCCCCACCCCATAGTTTGAAGCATCCACCTGCACAACAAATTCTTTGCTCTAGTCTGGTCTGGCTAACACAGGGGGTCCTCCCAAAGCTTCCTTAAGCTTCTGAAATGCCTACTCACATGCTGGGGTCCACACTACTTTATCTGACCTGTTCTTTCTTGTCAGGTCTGTGAGGGGAGCAGCTATGGTACTATAATTGGGAACGAACACTCTGTAGTACCCTGCTTAGCCTAAAAATGCACTCACCTGCTTTTTGGTAACAGGTGCAGGCCATGCCTGAATAACTTCCACTTTGGCAGGTTCTAGCCTTATCTTACCACTCCCCACTCTATGTCCTAGGTAGGAGACCTCTGCTATACCCACCTGACATTTGCTCGGCTTAATGGTCAACCCTGCCCTCTGTAGTCTGCCCAGCACCTCCCTGACATTCTGAAGGTGCTCTTGCTAGGAATGGCTGTAGATAGCAATATCATCCATGTAAGCAAGGGCAAACCCTCCTGCTCCTGCTAAGATATGATCTACCAGCCTCTGGAAAGTCATTGGGGCATTCTTCATCTCAAAGGGCATCTTTGTGAACTCATACAAGCCAAAAGGAGTCACAAAGGCTGACTTCTCTCTAGCACTGGGAGTCAAAGGCACCTGCCAGTAACCTTTGGTAAGATCAATGGTTGTAAGATACTTAGCCCCACCCAGCTGCTCTAGGGCCTCATCTGCCCTAGGCATGGGGTAAGCATCTACCTATGTGTGACTATTTAATTTCCTGTAATCCACACAGAACCTGGTGTTGCCATCCTTCTTTGGCACCAGTACCACTGGCGAGGCCCAGGTACTGTTGGACTCCTGAATCACGCCTAGTTCCAACATCTCCTGTACCTCTTCCCTCAGAGTCTGTTTGACTCTGTCAAGCACCCTATAAGGGGCCTGCCTGATAGACCTTTGGGGTCCTGTATCCACCTGGTGCTGCACCAGGTGGGTGCTCCCTGGTTTTCCGGTGAACATGCCCCCAAACTCCCTCAACACTGCTTGGATTTCTCGAACTTGGTAGGAGATAGCTGCTGGGACATTGCTACCTCTTCCACCGAGGTGTCAGCCCGAGCCTCACTGAGGAGATCAGTCACAAGATCTCTCTCAGACTCCTCCTGCAATTCACTGCAAATGCTCAGCACAAAGGCCTCCCTATCATGGTAAGGTTTCATCATGTTAACATGGTACAATTTGTGCCCCTGTCATCTGCCTAGCACTTCCACCATGTAGTTGACATCACTTACCTTTCTTATCAACTTGCAGGGTCCCTCCCAAGCTGCTTGTAATGTGTTGTGTCTGGCAGGAATGAGAACCATCACCTGCTGCCCTACAGCATACTCTCTAGCTCGAGCATTCCTGTCATACCATACTTTTTTCTGTTGTTGAGCTTCTGCCAGGTTCTCCTGGGCCAGGCCCATGAGTTCCCTGAGCCTTGTCCTAAGGTTCAGGACATATGCCACAATAGACTCCTCGGGAGACTCACACTCACCTTCCCACTCATCTCGAATTAAATCTAGAGGTTCCCCTCACCCTATGCCCAAACAGCAACTCAAAGGGTGAAAAACCTGTGGATTCCTGGGGAACCTCTTTGTAAGCAAACAACAGATGGGGAAATATTTGTCCCACTCCCTCTTAAACTGATCTGCAAATGCCCGTAGCATGGCCTTGATTGTAGAGTTTAACCTCTCAACAAGACCATTAGTCTGGGGATGGTAGAGGGTGGTCTTCATGTGCTTCACCCCACAGGCCTTCCACAGACAAGTCAGCAGGTCTGACATAAAATTGGCACCTCTGTCAGAAAGTATTTCCTTTGGGAAATCTAACCTACTGAAAATCTCTAGCAAAGCATTTGCCACCTTCTCGGCCTCAACGGAGGACAAAGCCACTGTCTCAGGGTATCGTTTAGCATAATCTACAATCACTAGGATATACTTTTTCCCTGTGTAACTTGGGGTACTCAGAGGACCCACAATATCCATAGCTACCCTCTTAAATGGCTCCTCAATCACAGGCAAAGACATCAAAGGAGCTCTCACCTTGTCTCCTGCATTGTCTACCTTTTGGCACTGCTCGCAGGTCCTGCAGTACCCTGTTACATCTCTGGAAATTCCAGGCCAATAGAAGTTTTGCATAATGCACCTCTTTGTACATTTTATGCCCATATGACCTGCAAGGGAAATATCATGGGCTATGGCTAGAAGCACCAGATGGTAAGCTATAGGCACTACCAACTGCTGTACTCTCTCACCTTCTAGCTCTCCCTCAGGGGTCCACTCTCTGTACAGTAACCCTTTGTTCCAGTATACAGATTCCCCCTTCCCTTGAGAATCAGGTGCCTCCCTAGCTACCTGCCTCAGGCCTTGCAAATTAGGGTCTGAGAGCTGAGCCTGCCTCAAGTATCTCCTTGTAACCCTTCCCAACTCCCCTTCCACAGGAAGTCTGGCATCATCTGATAGTGGTGCCTCACTGTCAGCCTGGGTACAACTACTCACCTCTTCCTTTTCAGTTACCCTGTCCAAGGGAACATCAGTACCCACAAGCAGCTGTGGCTCACATTCAGTCTCACTGCTACAGCGTAGCTCACTCCCTGAAGTAACCACCTTAACAGTCCTGGCTGAAAGTATGCAGTCTGTCTGGGTCTCCCCCCAGGCTACCAGACCCACATGCTTATCTCCTAGCCTCACTGCATGTAACTGCATAAGTACATAGTACTGTCTCATCCAAATCTTTCCCTCTCAGAACATTTGCAGGATGGTAGTTCCATACCCCTGTTGTCTCAAGACAACCCACCGTTGGTATTTTGCCTTTCCCACTTACTGGCTCTTTCACCTTTGGTTATCCACCTTGCCTCCGTGGACATCTGTATGCCACATGGCCCCACTGGTTGCATTCAAAACATTTAACCCTAGCTCCTGGACATGTACCTGGACTAGTGGGTTCCCCTGCTACTGGAAGATTCTGTTTGGGCAGTCTGTGCTGCCCACCATGGGTTCCTTTAGTCCCATGAGCAGTACTGGGGGTCCCTTTCCTGTGCAGGGCTGCCCTGCTTGCTAAGTATAGGTCTTCTTTCTTCCCCAACTCCTCTGAAGTAGCACATTGTCTATCAGATAACCAGACCTTCATGTCCTCAGGAAAAGTGCTAACGAATTTTCCCTTACCAAAAGGTCTGCCAGCCCTTCAAAAGTGGTGACCTGACATCCACTCACCCAGCTATGAAAAAAAGTGCTCAGTTCAGCAACATATTCACATACATTTTCATCTGCCTTGCATCTATGCTCACAAAACTTTTTCCTATACATTTCAGGTGTTAGCTTAAAACATTCCAACAAGTGTCTTTTTACAGCCTTATAGCTTTACCATGGAGTAAGGTGGTCAGGAACCATACCCAGAGCCCTTGGTCAGCTTCATACTGTTTACATACCCGCTCAAAAATATGAATGAAACTATCAAAATTATCCCCTCTTTAAACTGTAGAAGAAATTCACTGACCTTTTGTGCTTCTGGGGTCCGGTTACTCCTTTCCCCATTACTTCCATGACTCTGGCGAAGAGTCAGCATTTCCCTTTCATGCCTCCTCTGCTATTCATTTTCCTCAGCTTGTAGACTCCTCATTTTCTCAGCTTCTTCTAGCTCCATACGCCTGCCCTCCAACTCAAGTCTCTTTAGCTCCAGCTGGATGTTTAAGTCCACTGCAGAAAGGTTGAGCTGTGCATTCTCCGTGGATATTGTATCTCCACTGTCAGTCTGATTGTCCTACAGGCTGCTGTTTTCTGATGCAGCTGTAACCAAGGCTGCAATCAGGTCTGCTTTAGTCAGGTTTCCATGCACCAGTCCCCTAGCCTGGCACATCTCTGCCAGCTGGCTCCTTGTCAGCTTTCCATACTCCTCTACTGACATGCTGCCTACTCACCCTGACTATCTCTAAGCTAACAAAAGAAATAAAACAATTGTGATCTGAACTCTGAGTATGCACTGTGTGGCTATTTTAGAGTACAAAACACTTTTAGAGATCACTGTACATACGCTACAGGAATTCGCTCTACCCACACCACTACAAGCCAATTAGTATTTGCCAACTAATCAATATGTGATGTGGATCCCACCACAGCAAACCAATATTTGATAGGATATCCCAACCACTGCCACCAATATGTGATGCCCGTGCCCTGGCCCAGCAATCAAGAAGCCTCAATCCTCACCACTGACACCAGAGAGGGTGACTCCTAGAAGAGGAAAGGATAACTAATACACACAGCAAAGTACAATTTCCCTTAAGTGCACACAGAGATCACAGTCAGTCTGAGGCTGGTTTCTCCCTTGCTCACCAGATCCTCAATAAGACTTCCCACTGGCACAGCCATAGGGTCCAGGTCTCAGCCTAGCTGGGCAAGCTAAAACCTCCAGTATCCTCTCTGTCCAACCAGTGCTTCATGTCCCTGCCCAAGTTGCTGACACAAAACACACACACACACTTTGAGAAGAGGTTATACAACCACACAGACCCTCCTGGGAAAAGGCTGGCACAGGTTCTCCAGCTGTGCCCCTATTACCTAGACCATATGGTAGTAATTACTGCCACCACCCAGCAAATATTATCAGCTTCTAATAGGACCTTAAAAGAGTGTCCAATTATTACTGTGCAGTATTATTATCCAATTGGTAATGTGACTATTCAGTCTAAGGCTTATTTTAGAGTGGCCTATTACAATGAACTCTATAAATATGCAATGCACTCTAGAGCCTACTTCTCTATACAAACCAGCCACAGATAAAGGTTTTTAAAATATTTAATAATAAATAATTAAAACACAAGACAATACTACTACACCACAGATATATCTAAGAGTTCAGAGATCACACAGAAACTTAAAATAATACAGCAGGACAGGTCTGATGTCAAAGAAAAACACTTAATATAACTTTCTAATCTTTAGCTATTCTTAAGAGAAAACACAGTGCTATAATCTTACTTACATACATAAAGCATAAGCAGTGCTGAGTTAGAAGTCCAAGATCAAAATCCTTCCCTTTCTCTCACTCAACAATAGTTTTTAAGCACTAACCAACAGCTCTCTAAGGCCCTCCCAAATTACATAATTTTAACACTTAGTCTGGAGTTCCCAGGCCACAAACTGCATTATTTAGCAAGCTAACACCTGCTCAGGAGACTACAACAATAAAAGGCATTTCACATATACACTCTAGCGGAAACCAGAGCAATAAAGTACCTTCCACATGTAAATTCTGGCCCTTATCTTTAACCTTAAAACAATGGGCCTGAAACCTTCATCCAGACTCACTGGAGCCGACTTGTAAACATCAAAGAGATTCATAAGATCTTTAAAGCTTCAAAAGATACATTTGAAATGCTTGGCTTGGTCCTCCTTACAGCAGATGGCAATGTTGCAACAATCCCAAAGTTCACATTTTACAGTGCCCTCCCCCATCTAAAAACACAAGCCTGTATTTTACACCCAAACATACAATTGATAGAATTATATATCAAATTCTATTTGCTAGGCTGGCAGCCCTTGCCCATCTTCCTCCAATCTTCACTCAGATACAGGAACAGTCTAGTCCAAGGGAACAAGAATGAATCTGTCTTCCAAGCATGGCTGCAAAGATATCTGAAACAGAATTTCTCCAGCTGTGGATTTTGAAAGGTGGCAAACATATATTTGAGGAATTCCACACATCTGAACTAGATCCTTGGAACTAGATCCTTGAACACCACAGCCTTCAGCTTACACTCTTGCATGTCTGCCCAGAATTGCTCAGTCTGACTGACACAGTGACCCTTGTTTTGCACAGAGATATGATACTATGACCACCCCATGGGATCTGGAGGAAACAGAAAGGTGAGTAGTCCAATAGCTTGCCTGAGGGTAAGGCTATTGTGGATTCACAAGCTATAGGCCAAGGCATATTTTATGATTTAGTCTTTCATTTTTTTAGGTTTAGATGGAGAAGATGGTATAGGGGGGTGGTGTCCATTAAGTCAGGAGACAAGAAACTAGCTAGCTCAATACCAGATACTGGCTGCATGGTCAGCCCAGAAAGAAGATCGACAAATTCTGCTATTTTCTCTCTA
The DNA here is from genome assembly GCF_019279795.1 of Protopterus annectens. Classification (NCBI taxonomy): domain Eukaryota; kingdom Metazoa; phylum Chordata; order Ceratodontiformes; family Protopteridae; genus Protopterus; species Protopterus annectens. The sequence continues at coordinate 494,641,929 of NC_056726.1, forward strand.
AATAGCAATCTAAAAACTATTTCTGTAAGGATACAATCCTGAAAACTGCAATGAAAAAATAAATGACAGTAATTTCTGTACTACAGCTCCAAACATATAATACATGCACAAAAGTCCCGTGTTTTGTAAAAACAAGGCTAGTTTCAGTCAAAATTAATGGATACAGCTTACAACAGTATTAGACAAGAAGTAAATTGTAAACTGATGAAAATTTCCTGTCACAAATGTTTAGCATACAAAATGACACCAAAATCGCAATAAAAGGAAAAAATAATTTAAAATGTTGTAATCCTACTAAATCCCCTCAAATAATCAGAATCATAAAGAAAAAAAATGCAATATCAGCACTTTTTTTGTCAAAACTTTCAAATGAACCTATTCATCAGCAGGCCTTACCATGCCAGTTAAAGTAAGAACAGAAGTATATACAAAATTGCTAATCTGAAAAAAAATTATTTTCAAAGGAGCAGAATTCACTATTTTACACACTGATAGAAAAGGCATAGTGAGGAAATAAAACCCCAAAGGAGTTTCTTTTCTGAGCACTGCAAATGGAATTCTCAGAAGGAAAGGAAAAGCCAAGAGATCTTTTTCTCACTGTAACAAAAAAAAAAAAAAATGAATAGGTCCTGTCTGTGAAGGACTGTCCTGGTCCTGCCATAAGTTTGGTTTTGTAAAGAGTATTTCCTGTCTTCTGAACTTAGTAAGCTTCTTTGAAAAGGTTACAGGAGCTGTTGATAGTGGCTATTCTGTGCATACTGCTTATCTTGACCTGGACATGGCTTTTGACACTATACCCCATGCTGGTATTATTGAAAAATTAGAAAACTTCATGTAAATCTCCCCATTGTCTGCTGGATTGCAAATTGTCTATCTAATAGATTGCAATAGTTCCTTTTCTGAATGTAAAATTGTAACTAGTGAAATGCCACAGGGATCAGTAGTGGTCCCTCTCCTGTCTGGTATATATTTTGCAGACATCAAAGCCAATATCCCAGAAGTGTGGTTGACCAAGTTTGCTGATGACTGAAAACTGGGCACTGTTATCCTCTCATCTAGTGATATAAAACAGCTCCAGGAAGGGTTGGAATATATACATACATGGAGTAGGAAAATAGACTCAAACTAAATGAAAAAAGTGCAGCATAGTATTTCGCAGAAAATTTGCTTCCAACTCATATGCTATAAATGGTACTCATCTTCAGAAAAGTATGGTCATAAGAGACCATAGGTACTTTTATGCATAACTCTTTCTCTTATTCGATCATCATGTTTCCACCATAGTCAGGAAATCCTTATATCTGGCCCAGTTGATTTCCAATGGAATTTGTTTAAGATCTAAAGAAGTTATCCTACCCCTATACTATTCCCTTATCAGAACAATCACTGAATACAGTACCCCTTTGGTATGGACAAATCCAAGCATATCAGTCATTTGGAAAGGCCCCAAAGATTTCTTACCAAGAAAATGGAAGGTCTTAAAATTTTCAGCTACCCCAAAAGATTAGCATGACTCTTCTTATACTCAGTGGCCTTCAGGTTGCTACAAGTGACCTATGTTTTTTCAAGCCATAAAATACTTACTCTTATTTGACCACTGATTTCTTTCAAAAACAGTGGTTCTACAAACACCCACACTAAACAAGACTTACTGGAGAAATAGGTTCTTAACTCAATGCATTGCTAGCCTATGGAGTACATTACTATTGCAGTTCAAACAAAGTACTACTTTGGTTACCTTTAAGACTAGTCTTGATGACTGGATGGGTAGACACAGATTTATGCTAGGGGTATCATGTAGAGACTGGCACGATTTGATAGGTGAGAAATATCAAGCACTTAAAAGGATCTACTTAAAGGCCCCATGATAACTTGTTCAGTATGTCCCTATGATTCCAAATAAAAGCTCTCACAATAATTGTATGAGTTCTTAATATGACAGAACTGCTCTCTTTCAAAAGTATGGAGTTTTGATATTTATCATTAAGGAGCATTAATGGGTAATAAGCAGAATACGATAGGGCAAAACCTCACTAGAAGATGCATAGCCCTAGAGGGTAAACATTGTCTGTTGGTTAGTTGAGGATAAACCAACCTCTTTTACCTTGTAAGTGATGTAGTATTTAGAGGAGGAAACTTCAGTGTTACTTTGTTTTCAGTGGTGGTAAAATCCTTAAAATGTCCACAAGGGCACATAATGTACTAAAATCCTTTTCAACAATGTATAAGCTGAGCAATGTGTAAAGTTTTGATACAAGTGAAAGTGTGTACCTTGCACCTGTCAGAAAAGTCTCTGAACAGAACTGATTATTGTTCGGGAACCATAAACGTGACATCTTGCATAGCAAATCAATTCATCATACTCCAACAGCCTTCTGAGCATGATGTGGTAAGAGATAATTCTTATCCCTTTGCTGATTACACCAGACAAATCTGCAATTAAATACCATTTCGGTCAAAAGCAGACATGTTTTATAAAAATGCAAAAAAGTATTAATTAATGTGTAATCTTTCCTAAAAGGGATTGCAACCAAGTACCTATCCCATGCAGCTTTACTGCAATGGACTGCAAAGGGCCCAAGCTGATAAACCAGGCAAGCTGGTATTTTTGTCCCTAAAAAAGAAGAGAGGAGACAAAGGCATATTACCAGAGAAAATGGTGGGTCATCCAAAGTAGATCAGGATGAGATAAACAACCCTCAAATGCTGTAATAGCAAAAGAACAACTAGTGGGTCAAGCAAAGTAAATCAGGATGAGATATGCACAGAATACCTAAACTTTTGTTACAGACTTTATAACAAGTATATCAACTCTCAAATGTCTTAACAACAAAAGACACTACTGATATGTTTTAAGTATTTAGAATCTTCTAAGGGTGGAAAAGCAAGCAAAGAGACGGGTCTGCCAAATCTGGAAATTACTGTCCAAGTCTTTACAACCTACCATGTCTTTAGGTCTGAACTTCTCTGGAAGCTAAAGTACATAATAGCCTGCTTCACGTGGTGATAGTCTAGTACAGGTCTACAATATCAGTAATGGTGAAAGAGTGACACACAGCAATGACTCATAAGGCAAAAATACATTAGGTTAAATTATGACAGGGAAATTGTGTATGAGTGTATGCATGTGGGTGTTTGTCCTTCATCAAACCCTACTCAAAATCTGATTCCAAGTCTAAAGTGATTATGTACAGTCTTGAGATTTTACAGAAATATAGTACACTGTAATATGCTGGCAAAGAATATTTTCAATTACTTTACATGCAACTGGAATAAGCCCAACATCAGCCAAATTGTTTAGTCTGATTTATCTACAAATAAAATAGACGGATGTGTTGTTAAAGAATGTTGCTCTGTGTTGATATGGCCAATAAGATTTCAGATCTTTATTTGAACAATGTTATAATAAATGTTCCTGTTTCCACTGTAAGCTATTTTTCTGGGTGCATGTATTGTTCTAAAGAATGGTAGTCACTTACTGTGGCTCTAAGTGACTAACTCTCCTTCATATAAAAAGTTCTGTCATCATGAGGAAGAAGAATGGGGACTGTTAATCATGTATATGAGCCTCTTATAAGCAGGCGCTGTAATCCTTTTTTGCCAAACAAGTGAGTAGTCTTTTGTAATGTATTTCAGGAGATATGAACTCCATAAAAGTGGGAACAGCCTCTCATATTATGTGTAACACAAGCATTAATACAACAAGTCAGGTGGGAAAAAGTTCTGTAATAAAGCTTTCACACTCTGCTTCAAGGAATATGAGTCCCACAAAGACAGATGGAACCTTTCATATTACATGTGAGACAAACAGGCGAATAAAGTTTGATGATAGCCTTGTAAAAGCAGGCATTTCAGTAATCAAGCTATAAACCACTTTACAAACCACTCTACAGATGGACCTGATGAAGCTCAAGCAAAAGTGTTTCCTTAAATAAAGTTCTATAGTAGTAGCTCATGATGTGTTGTCATTTTTTTGTTTGTTAAAAATAAAAATAAAAACCTTTTAAGTAATATTGAGCTTCAACAGGCTGCCGAGCTGGTAAACCCTCACAGATCTTTCAGTAATATTCAAAAAAAGGGACTAAATTCTAAGCTTTGGGAATAGTTTCTTGTTATTCCACCTCCCAGATTTTCCTCCATTCATCTCCCACAGACCTTCATACCATTGTCTGTAACTGTCTTTAAATAACTGACCTGTTGAATGTAATGTATTAGAACAAGAACACTCATCCATCTACCTGCTTATCTGAATAAACTACTTCAAATATCAAGAAGGAATTTTTACTCCTCCCACAGGGAGAGTATCAAAGAAAGAGTGTCCTAGATCTGCTAGCTTAAGTGATATTATTTGGACTAATCTTTTGTATTCTGTTTCCTGTTTTAATAAATGGGGACAATTATACCTCTAACCCACAATTCAGGGAATTATCTGACATTTTAAAAGATTTAAAAAAACTTAGTTAACAGTTTGACCCATTTTTTCTAGATGCTGCTTATAAATTTAATTTTGTATTTTTTCAGGTCCAGCTGCTTTATCTTTCTTTACACAAGTAATTGTTATTTTTCAGAAAAATGTACTGTTGTTCATTTCTTCTCAATTTATTTCCTCCATTCCATTTATTAGTCTAAATGTTCATTTATCTTGTTCAGCCCAAAACATTCCATATAAAATGATCTTCTTATTTTTTCATCTATGTAGGAATTTTTCATTAACTCTGTACCTTTATAATTCTTTATTTCTTTGCAAAAATCTTTACTCTCAGCACATTCAGTAATGCTCTACATCTCTATCCACTTTATTATTGCATAATCTTTTCTATTACTTTTCATATATTCCAATTTTGCAGCTTTCATCAAGGTCTGATTTTCTTGTGTTTTTCCTTTCACCTAGTGCCTTATATTTTTTTTAAACATTTTTATAGTCATAACATTCTTGAACAAACCAGCCTTTCTCTTGGACTTTACCTGATTTCATGCTGACACTTACTTTTTTATTTATAATATCTTTGTGTAATAAATTACTTAATTTCTAATGTCATACTCTTTTGACATACTGATATGTTTGTCACCAAATTTCTTCTCTGTCTTTAATGCTCTTCACCAGACATAACTGTTTTTTTTTACTGTATTTCCCATACCTTGGTGTATTAAACACTTCATTATATATTAAAAGTTAACCTTAACCAGTAGAAGCTGACCACTCTGTGTGTCTCTTCTATTTCCATGCTATAATATATAGCTATGCTTGGGACAATGATAAAATAATCAATGACTAACCCATCTCTTTTAGTTATTGTTAGAAAAATATGTATTAATATATATGTTTAGTGCTTATTAGAAGTTGAAAGGGTTAACACATTTCATTCTATTTTATGTACAGCTTAGTTTTGTATGAAACTACAAGATGCTTTTCAAACTGCAATATGCTTTCTGAAACTGCAAGATGCTCTCTGACCTAGTATTTGCTAGCAGAGCAAAATTCATGTTTATGCCTTTTGGAAATTTTCTGAGAAGCAGGTGATTATCTGCTAGGTCAGGAAAATAATGAATAGAACAATACTGTTTTCTATAATGTTATTGAACAATCAGCTCTGTTCCTGTTATGAGAACATGCACAGCCGCAGAAAAGATAGATACAGTTGAACAAAGACTGCTTGAAGAAATGAACTATAATCTGTACTTGCTTTGTGCTCAAATTAGCCATAGTACCTTGAATGGTAACATTGCATAGTGAGAAGTTGTATCTGACCTGTGGTCATCAAGGCCATGTTGTTTTTCTTAGGAAGTTTTTTGTAAATTTGATATGCCAGCAGAAAATCATGGGAAAACAGCTGCTATGAAATAATATTAAAATAACTTGTGATTTATTACGTCAGCTCAGTAGGCAATGTCTTGTAAGAAATGCATAAGAATGGCTTCAATTCCTGATTCTAGTTAGACAAACTCTGTATTAGCCCATTTTTGTCTCCTTGTTGCAAGATTAAAGTGCCTTAACCTGAACCTGCCTTGTGTTGATCTTTTTGAAGTTGTTTTTCCTTTGACAGTTATAGAAGTATATGTAATTCCTCTCTTAATGTTTTACTGCCATTCTTTGGTAATACATTGCTGAAGGTGATAATACATTGTTAGCTGAATGATTTTAATGTCTACTGATATTCTTTCTGTAGTATCTACTTTCTTTCTCTTTTTCTTACATGCCTTACATAATAATTATTGTAGTTACAAATGAGTGTTTCATAATTTCTGGTTAGGTAGTTTTATAGTTGTTGTTATAGACCATTCTAATTAGATTTATATTCTTGCCCTACATCTATATTAACTGAATTTTGTACATGGGTAATTATTAGTCTGTTTTGCCATTTGGTCACATCAATAAATAGCAATTTTTCTTTTTGCTTTACCAACATTATGTCATGTACTTATAAACTTTGATTAATAATGTTCATAGTTTCTTAAGTAAGCACAATGCTAGCTGTCCTTGCTTGCCATTTTAAACCTAGACAGTTTCTCTTTTTTGTGCTCAAAATATCCTATCCCATTTGGTTACAGACTGGATTCACCCACCCCATGGTCAGTAATATATTCCACTAATAAGAATAACTGGGATCATACCATAAATAATTTGAGAGGACCCCTGCATGGGATAAAGCATTTAGAAGCTGCCTCTGTCTATTAGTAGTACAGGGGGCAGTGATGGGGTAAATGTTCTGTTTTCTATTCATAGATCTACGTCACAGTTGAATACGGAGAGGGAAGAACTTTGTTTTATGTGGATGGAGAATCTGTTCCATAGCAGTGGTGTCCATTGCAAGATATACATGTCCCTCCAAATTGTACTGTTGAGGTTGCAGAAGATGTTCAGATCACTAGATCCCTAGACCAAGTATTTATGATGCCATTTCACTTGCTGACATGTAGTAAATCCATCAGTAATCAGTCAGAGGATGCCTTGTATGCCAGACACAGGTCATCTCTTTGCAGTCTGTAAGATACAGAGTATAGTGGCAGGGCTTTGAGTCAGTCCATGTAGGACATGTTTTTAGGCCTTGTGCCCTTTTAGTAAGGTACCTTTGTAAGTATTCCAGTTGTTGCATGATTCTGAACAGATACATGTCAAAGGGGCATTATATTCAATGACTGACCTAATGAGGGCTGAGTAAAGAGGGACAATGACATTTCTAGATCTAAACACAGTCCCTTTATTTATCAGCTGTGCAATATAGAAAGACTTTCTTACAACAACAGACGCATGTTGGTCAAAGCATAGGTTACTGTCCACATAAGTTCTCAAATCACAAACAGCTGGGTCTACTCTTTGGGCCATATTGTTAATGTGGTAGTTCCCTAGGGTAGATGACTTCCCAAAGGATACAATAATGCATTTTTGGGCATTTAGTTTCAGTCCATGGTACTGCTTCCAGTTACTTATTTGAGACAAACTTTCCTGCAGGATGGCTAAGTTATTTGGGGTTTCAATGACTGCTCCTATCTTGCAGTCATCTGCATCTTAGTCAACCACACCCCTTTTGTATTGGCTGTCATTTCAGAAAAAGTGATGCCAAACAGGAGAGGTCTCAGCACGGAACCCTGGAGAACACCACTGGTGACTGGTCTCCCTGTGGAAGTAACTTCCCTAATTTGATTATCTATGTCCTATCTGTACGCCAGTTGGCAATCCAATGGGTGACATAGGGATTTATTCCCAGTTTATTTAGCTTTTCTATTATGCTTTATTGGGGAACTGTGTCAAAAGCTTTGGCCAGTTCGAGGTATATGGTGTGTACCATTTTGCCATCATTCACAATCAACTCAGCTCACTGCTGCATCATGTTTTTGAGATTGTGAACCCGACTAAAAATGCCTTGTGATTGTCTTTTTCTGGGATAGATATTTTAGCCATACTTGGCTTTTGTTAATTTTATTAAGCTCCTGAGTTGTTTGTTTATTTCAGTGACAAATTAATGTAAATAGATTTCTGCAAGGTTTGCCATATTTGCTTGTATTCTCTGCTGATGCAGTCAATGTATGAACATTTTGTGTGTCACTTTGATTCATGTCTTGTTATCATATCTTCTGTAAGATTTTGTTTGTGAAAGATTATACAAATAGCTCCAAAAATCTATGCCCCAGACTAATAAATTATGGAAGCAATATTACAGTACACTACACAGGTCTCATTATTCTGGTCATGTTACTTTTCAGAATTATTTGTAAGGTGGTCACCACCAATTACTGTTTAAATTATGTATTTATTATAATTGTATTCATTATTTACTTGTTTAGATGACCAGGAAAGTGCGACTGGGAAGAAGTTATTTTCAGTGGAGGCACCAGGAGAAAAGCTCCACAATATATCATATGTACAATATATACAATTTACATTAGTAGTGATCAGTTTAAAAGTAGAGTTAAAATATATTCGGTGATGCATGAGCGCAAGAATTACTTAAGCAGAGCTCAGTTACAATGGAGTTGAAATACATTCAGTGGTAATATTCTATAGTATTACAGCTGAATAGCTCCACAATATTACATGTGTACAAAAAATAAACAGTGAGAGGATTACAACAGAGTATCTTTTAATTAACAATTGGCTGATTGCCATTGGAGTGAGAACTACAGTTGCTATGATTACCTGCAGGGTCTACTTGTTAGAGAGGTATTAGAAGATTATGTGGTGTTACAGTTAAGGGGCAATTAATTATGTTATAATTGGAATAAAGTGTTGTAAGGTGAAGATATGTGATAGAAAGAGAAATGTTCCATGTATTACTGGACAGCAAAGGTGATTATTTAGCAATGAGTATTGACTGAGGGAAGATTAGCCAGGTGAGAAGGATGAGCAGAGCCACAATTGGTTTCAATGTCATTTAAGCAATGTTTTGAAGCTGTTTACCCTAATTGTTTGATGTGGGTGGGGATGTTGTTCCATAGTTTTGATTCAGTGGGAGTACAGTGAGTTCCCAGCAGTGTTGTAAAATTTACTAACGGCTAGTAGTAGTTTGTTGCTAGAGCAGAAGATTCCAGATGCAAAGTTCAGCATTTCTCTGAAGAGTATAGGATGTTATATTCAGAGATCAGCTGTGAGTAATTCAGTTTATTTTGAAGATCAGGCATGTTCAGCTGTTTTAGAGCCAGGCAATGAAGGGTACTTGCAAATGTTCCTCCTTTATTGCTACATGAGGCCAATCTACATTTGGAGGTAGTGCTAATGTTATTAAGTATAGGAGAAGCATAGAATGGTGAAGGCAGAAGGTCAGTTGATGCTAGGGTTGCCCCTGCAGTGTCTGTCAAGTATTGTTTGGCTCTGTAGAGAAGGACAAGTTTTGCTTAGATTTTTTTTTCCAGTGGCTGTAGCATGAGTTGGTCACATTTAAAAATGTCATCAGTAATGGCACCTACAGTTTGGTTTAACTTACAGTATCTGCTTTAGAGTTGTTACACAAAGTAATGTGAAAAACTATGCTTTTGGTTGAGGATCTTTTTGGTGTCAATAGCATAAGTATGGGTTTATCTGGGACTGATGAGTAATTGAGAGTTTTCAAGACATAATTTGACAGCAGTGAAAGTGATTTGGGTGATCTTCAGAGATTTATTTAGGAAGGGGCACAGTAAATAAGGACTGAATCATCATCAGCATGTTGTACTAGAGTGGTGAGGTTGGTGGCAGTGTGAAGTTTGTTTATAAAAATGTTGAGTAGAAAGGGACTAAGTATAAAACCTTGTTGTACACCCACAGAAGCAGTTAGGAATGGATAATGATCTAGTTGCCATTTCACTGCCTGCTGGCTAACAGAAAAGTAGCTGTGCAATGAGGAAAGAGAAGAAGAAGAGAGGGATCAAGAGATATGAGTTCAGAAACTAGTATTGGGTAAGATATTGTTTCAAGTGCTTTGAATAAGTCTAGAAAGACTGAAGAAACTAAGTCATTTTTGTTTGAGTTTATGATGTCAGTATAATTAAAAAAGCAATTGTGGTGCTGTGGTTGAGTCTGAAATCATGCTGGGTTTTAGAGAGGAGATTGTTTTCAGTTATTAATGGCATACATTGTAAATGTAGACATTTCTCAAGTATTTTACAAAAAAGGTAACAGGATTGCAATAGGGAGAAGTCTGTAAACTCAGTTGATAAACCACATTTGTGAAGTGGAATAACAAAGGATTTTCCAGGTGGAGGGGGTGTAATTTTCAGTTGCTGATCAGAATGGAGATTGGGAAAGCTGTTTTATCTGCAGTGATTTTTAGAAAATCAGTGGGAAGGTTGTCTGTTGATAGGGTAGTTGGCTTTAATTTGCTTAGTTTCTTTCATATAGTGCCAGTTGTAATGAGATCAAAGGTAAAAGATGACTGGTGGTTTTCTAGTGTGGTGGGATCAGAGAGAGGAGATGTGCATTGGCTATTGATAATAGTGTCAGTGTGCAAAAGGCAGCTCACTTACCTTTGATGAAAAAAGGCTGTGGGTTCACACCAGCTAGATTGATTACTGGCACAGCAATTCAGCATAAGGGGGTACTGTATTACTGAGTGCATCATACTGCAGATTAAATGTTAAACTGAAATTCCATTGACTTCAGTTGGTTATAGCTGAGGTGGATGTAAAAGATCCCACAGCACATATTGAAAAGAGTAGAGGTACTTTATTTATATACAAAAATAACATTTATTTACAAATATTTACAAATGTACAAATATAAAGAAATACAAATCTGTTTACACATTCATAATTTCCTTTACAATCATACTAAATGTCCATCCCTATTAGATCCCCACTCCTTTTTCCATAACCACAATCTCATTTTACTTAATATTGCTGCTGAAACCCATTTACCATTAAATATAATTTCATTTATTGTTCTATTACATATAACCCATGTAATATAAAATAACTATTTGTCTTTTCTTTTAACACATTCTTTATTTCTATTTTTATAATATCCATATTTAATCACACTCGTGTTTATTTTATCTACTTCTTTTATAGCTTTGAAATAATCTTGCTTATATAGTTTGCCCCATAACTTTTTTACTCTTTTACATTTCAAAAAGCACATGTTCTGTAGTTTCTTCTTCTTCTTGACAATGTAAACATCTTCTATCACTTTTCTTTTTATATGGCATATTTCCTTTGACTGACAATTTATCTGTTACCAGTATCCACAAAATAATCTTGACATTCTAGTTTCTGATTACACCATTTGCTTCTTATTTTTATAGCTTTAACTTTTAATCTATTAGATTTTCCCATGGTTTTACATAGTAATGTTTTATCATTACATTGTTATACCATACTTTTCTATCTTTTTCTTTATCATCAGTTTTTATTTTCCACAAAATATTTTTTCTTGGTAACATTTTATTTCTTTATTTATGCACTCTTTTTCTCTTTTACTCAATTTTACCATACCCCAAAATTTATCATACTTATATTTATGCATTTTTTCTACTAATATCTCATCTTATTCATTTATCCAGTTAGCACTTTGCATAAGTTTAATGAAGTAGCATATACCATGGGTTAATTAGCCCTAATCCCCTTTCTTCTTTACTTAGATACAAAACTGCTCTTTTTACTGGGTTTTATCAAGAACCCCATATAAATGAAAAAGTATTTGCAATAATTATTTTTAAATACCATTAGCAAAATAAATACAGTTGCTAAGTATGCTATTTCCCATCAGTACTGAAGTTATCAAATAAACCTTTTTTCCTGAATGATAATTTATATGTTCTCCAGAAAAGACAGGTTTGTTTTATTTTTTCTGTTGTTTTTTCCCCATTGAATTCAACTTGCATTTTCATTCCCAAATGTTATACCTAACACAGAAAATTCATTCATTGTAAAAATATATACCTCCTATATTTAGTACATCACCTAAACCTTTCATTTTCTCTTTACTTACAGCCATACCTATGCAAAATGATTACTTCTTTTATCCAAATGTTGTTTGCTGCAATTATTATAATGTCATTTGCATATGTTAACAGAGCTGCCTTCAGGTATTCTATATACTGCCTCCTTCATTTTTAATTTATTTCACATACTATCACATTTATAACTAATGCGAAAGAGTATATAACTCATTGGACATCCCTGTCTTACACCACTCTTCATACGTACCTCTTGGCCTAACCAGCCATTTAAAAGTATTTTCACTTTATTATTACCATACACTGACACACATAATTTCCTAACTTTCTCACTTACATTATATTCTTTCATTAATACCCATAAATGTTCATGTCCAATTGTGTCAAATGCCTTATAAAGGTCTCATATCATGATTTCTGTTTCTTTGTTTCTACTCATATCATCCATAATTTTGCTACTATCATTAATAATTTTGACAACTCTTCCCCTTTATATTATATTTACTATCTTCCAAACTATTTTCCATTTTAGTTCGAAATCTCTTTTGTATTATTTTCTTAAAGATCTTATAACCATTATTATTTAATACTATCAGTGTCCATTTTTAATTGTCTTCTATCTTCATTCTTCTGTATGAATTTGCGTATTCTGTTACATGATTCTTTATACATAAAAGCTTCATTTAACCATTCATTCAAAATCTTAACAAATATTTTTTCCAATACCTTACATTTGTATACATTTCATACCATTTGCCATCTGATCCTGCAGCCAACTTTATATTTACTTGTCCTACTACTTTATCTAGCTCATTTAAATAAATCTCATTTACTAACTCTTTATTCTCTTTTTCGGTTAAACTTTTTTACTTGTACTTTACTATTCATAATCTTTTACTGAGTTTTCTATTTCTCCTTTTACATTTTTATTTATCTCATTACGCTACCATATCCCTTTTCTAAACAGCTTAAGTAACTTTCTCTTTTTCCTTGTAAAAATATTTTTGCTTAAATGCAATTCTTGTATTTTTTCTTGATTTCTTTCATATAATTCCTTATCTTTGTTAAAGTACTTTTGATATTATATTCTAAATCTTCCAATGCATTGTCATATGTTCTTTTATATTTTGCTTTTTCTAGTTTTCTCACATTATATTGCCCATTGTAAAAAAAAATGTATATATTTTTTACTGAAATATCATCCACCATTCAGACCAGTTTCTATAAAAAGTTCTCACAGTAATATGATCTTTCCATAACTGTATTACTAAACACGTTCCTTCTTTATTCCATGCTTTCTCATTTATCCTTTTAATTCCTTTCCCTATTTTTATATAGTCATTGTTTTCCTTTATCTCTAGCCATATTGCAAGCTCATCAAAAAGACCAATTTCAACTACCTCTTCTTCTCCTATAACTAAACCTCTGAAACTATAAAATAATCTATTTAATTTCTATATGTACTCCTTTTGTAAGTCCATGAATTTTTGTCCCAAACTTTTAATTTGCTACATCTTATTATTTTTTACATTTTAATTATATAATTTCCTTCTGTATGTTTGCCTATTAAATAACAAAGTATCCTCTTATTATAATATTCATATTTATCACTACACTAAAATCTGATGAAATAAGCTTCCCCTTTCTTTACAATTAGTATAAGCATATAATGTTATAATTATATATTCTTCTTTGCATTTTAAATCTACAATGGTTAATCTTCCCATTTTTGCTAAAGTTACATCTAATATCTTTATTGTATTTCTACAGAATACAGCTATTTCAGAACATCTCTCATTTTCCAAATTCCAGATTACCTTTCCTTCCCATAGTTTCTATGCTTGTAATCTTTCTTTGTTAAAAATTGTGGGTCTTCTAATATAATTACATCTACATCACATGTATAACACCATTCAAAAAGCCTTATTCTTCTTACTATATTCCTGGTACTATTCACATTTACAGAATGCACTCTAAATGTTTTGTTTTCCCTTTTCCTTAGATTCATGGTTTTATAAGTTCATAGCTAATAATTAGGCTAGTTTTTCTTAATAGGCCATTAACCAATTTCCATCACAAAGGTGAGAATCAAACACTGTACAGTGTGTCTGTGAGTCAAACACCTTAACCATTATACCAACCCCAATCATTAGATGTTCATAGGTTCATAGGTTCATACTAGGCTATCTGCCCTAGGGCATTTATAAGCCTAGCCAGAATGTGTTTGGCTTTCGCCACCCATTTAAAATTTATTTTGCTATGCCCTTTTTCGAGGTTAGTATACTGTGCCTCTGTCTAACAGTGACACATAAGTGATACCCGGGGTAAACCTACGATCTCCCATCCACTCATCAAGATTCCTCTTGAAGAAAGTCAATGAGGGACTCTGCCTAACCTGGACTGGGATTTTATTCCAGAGTGAAGGGAGCCTCTGGGTTATGAATCTGTCCCTCCAGCATGTCCTATTTATTTCAGTGCTGAGGTTCAAGTCTCTCGAGCGTGTAGCTCGATGGGATTTGGATTTTTTGAGGTGCAGCATGTCCATTAATTTCGGGTTGGACATGGCTTTATACATCAGGCACAGATCACCTCTGTGCAGGCGGTATGCCACTGAGTAGAGCTGGCGTTTCTTTAACCGGGCAGCATATGGCATCTGTTTGAGCCCTTTGATCCTCTTGATGAGGTACTTTTGGGGTCTTTCCATATTCCCATATTTCCTTATTCCATTTCATATGCTTTATGCATATTTGCATCATTTATTTGGACAGTCCTTTTGTAGTCTATGTGACCTATTAATAGTATTATTTCCGCATCTTTTCCTTTCCTCTTTTCTATTACTGAATCCATGTTCTACATAACTTCTATCTCAGCCATTCTATTAACTTCCATCATCATTCCTAAACAAGCATTTTTTCATTTGTCCTACATTCCAATTCTTGTTGGTATAGTATTATTTGTCCACTTTTTTCCATTCTACTGTTTTATGTCATCTTGTTTTCCTCAGACTTTGCAATGCCATTTTTTATTTTTTCCCCACATGCCCTGCCTTGCTATTTATTTTATCCTTTCCTCTTCTTCTGCAGCATTCCTTTTATATCTAGCCCTCTTATCCATTGAGAGAAGTCCACTTTCAATTCTAGTCTGCCTATTTGGGTTGATTTTATAAAGCTTCTCATTTAATGCTCTTACTCTGTCATACAGTCTTGCTGCCTCAGTCCTTCCTTTGTCCATTCACTATTTGCTCCATTATTAGTTCTTCATTACTACTCCTTAGTGCAGCTACTAGATCTTCACACACTATTAATTCCATAACTGTGTCACTGCCCCATCTATTACTTCTTTTGTGTTCCTTATTGGTATACTTTCAGTACTTCTATTTCCATATAATCTTACTAAAATACAATGGGGGAACTAAACCTACTTTTACAGCCTGTGTTGCTCAGTAAGCTTTCATTTGCCAACCAGATAAAACAAGCATTTAGGAAGACATAGTTGCCAAACTCATTCTGTAATGCACCCTCCAAGATGTATATAGTCCAGTTTATGTACAGCTCTTGATCAAGATTCCCTAACTTTCTTATTCCTTACTGTAACAAAAATATCAAAAATTGTCTCCTGTTTATGATGTCTCATTTTGCCCTCTTTTTGTACAGAGCCCAAGGACTGTTCTTTATCTCTCATTCTGAGCTACACTTCCCTTCATTACACATCTTTTCTAGAATTTCTTTGCCCCCTGTTTTTGTCTGTCAACCACTTTTTGTTTTTCATTGTTCTCTCTGCTGTGGTTGTTGTGATGATGATGATGAAGATGATAAAATTATATTCTATATGACTAAACTATGCCTCATCAGTCTTGTGATCATAAAGGAGCCCAATAGATGGACACAAACTACACCTGATTGTGAAAACAAGTTAATTTTTTCCAGAGGGCAGGCGTTACTATACCCCACCCTTAACATTAAAGTCTGTTCTTTCTGCAGCCCTACAATTTAGCAAAATGTAGTTACTTCAGGATCATTGCATCACAGGAAAAACAGAAATCCCTAAGATACTGCCATCTTGCTGATCTTTAAATATAAAACTCTAGACTCACACATTTATGTTGATCATTAGTGTGTCAAATCTATGCTAGCACACATATGCACATATGTCCTCAAACCCCTTTTTCCCATTTCTACATGGGGCTACAATGTTGAGTCAACTGTTCCCATCCCTCAAAATTTAACACCAGTATCCTGCTTTCCTTGACAGTCATGACTGACTGTCATGGGTCTTCTGTCATACAATCCATCCATCCATCCATCCATCCATCCATCCATCCATCCATCCATCCATCCATCCATCTCTTTTCTGGATGCCCTTGTTTCCTCTTGCTTCTTCTATCTGTCCCAAATCTTATTCACTAGATTGTTTTCTGCTTTCCAGCACATGAGCTCAAACCACCATAATCTATTCTTTTTGACTTTATTTGAGATTGGAGTTATTTGGGCTACTGTCTGATGTTCTCATTTCTTTGTCTGTCCCACACTATGCATCCTACCACCTGACCCAGGCACTTCATTTCCATCCCCTCTAGCTTCCTCGTCTGCTCTGCCTTCATTACCCAGGTGACGGAACCATACAGCAGTATTGGTCACATGCATAACTGCTTTGTACACCTTACTTTTCAACTTCTTGGACATTCTTCTGTCACACTCTACTCCTGACACTCTGTGCCAATTGGCTACAGTCTCTCTGATTCTAGCTTTGACCTCAGTCAGATTTCTCTTCTGTTCAACCATATTTACCAGATAACTGAAGCTGTTAACCTGTTCCACTATTTTCCCCTTCTATCTCAATTTTTACCTTCTTCTGATTTCCCCCATTTGTTGCCATTACAGCTGTCCCATCTGTACTGAGTTTTATCCTGTGTGCCTTCAGTTTTGCATTCCATTCCCCTATCATTTGCTGAATCTCTTGTTCAGAGTCTGCCTGTAATTCCACATTGTCTGCATACAACAACTTTGTTGATCTGTCTCCTCTGACATGTTTGTTAATGTAGTCCATCACCAGTATGAACAGCAGTGGGCTCAGAGCTTAACCCTGATGTACACCCTCTCCCACTGGAAACCACTCTGTGAGTGTGAATAACATTTGTATTTTGTGTCACTGCATTCTTGTGCATAGCATGTACTAATTCTACCAATGTTTCTGGGATTTTGCATCATCAGAGGACTGCCCAAATCAGTTTTCTTGGGGATCTTGCTGTATGCTTTCTCCAAGTCTAGGGATGCCCATTTAGACTCTTTTTCTCATCTGTAGCTTCTTGTCAACTATCTGTCTCACTGAAAACATCAGATCGGTTGTGCTGCATCCTGATCTGAATTCAAACAGATCATCTTCCATCTTACTTTTGGCTACTCTGTGTTCTCATTTATGTCACCCTCTTCAGAATTTTCATGCAGTGGAATAGGACTTTGATATCTCTGTACTGCCCAAAGTTGCGAATGTTGCATTTGCTTTTATGCATTTGTACTAGAATGCTTATTCTACATTCATTTGGGATACTACATTTTATCATCTGAGATGCTACATTCACTTTATACTGCTATAAATTGTCCTTTAATTCACCCATCTTGATCATATCTGCTGTGAACTCATCATCACTTTTATGTATACCTATTTCTATCTATATAGATAGATGAATATAAATATGTATACTGGCCTTGTAGCTTAGTTCAAGTATGTATGTGTGTGTGTGTGTGTGTGTGTGTGTGTGTGTGTGTGTGTGTGTGTATATATATATATATATATATATATATATATATATATATATATATATATATATATGTATGTATGCATATTTAACTGCTGTCACCGAAGATAAGATTCAATTCTAAGGTTATATATATCACACTGAATACAAGGAAAATAATGCTGAAGAAGAGTTCTGTGCTAGTAACAACTAAATGGATAATCTGTGTTACCTACTGTAGTAAATAACTATCTAGTTAATTTTTATCATGAATGCATTTGTCTGCTACTAGGCTTTTAAGAATCAAAAAATACAAAAAAAAAATTAAACAAAACTCTGTGAGTACAGATTGTAGCCATTAACCAATATATATCACTGTGTCCGAGTATGTAGGATCTTTTTAATTACAAAGTATTTTATTCAGGTATTCTGCCTTCCAAGTTGCCTAAATGTGCTTTCTCGAGCGAGCACAGTGGAGTGTTAGGTAAGACTGAGGAATGTTTGTTCCTGCATAGCGTGACCTATTGTTTTCCCTTTTGTTTCAAAAGTCTTTTGCATGTTGAGTATTACCATTGCTCTTGGCAAAAAAGTACATTAATCTCATCTGATCCTTTCAGAAAAAAACAGCTGGTGTAGATACTTTGTACTCAATAACATTTCCCACATTGAACCTGTTAAGCAGTCTGTACATAATCCAGGCAGGACTGGTTTACTGCAGCCTCAGCAGACACTGATGGGGAAGTAAGTCCTACCTTTACCAGCTTAGCACAGAACAAAGGTGAGGTTAAGGCTGTGCTGGAATGTGTCACTTCTTAAGTGGCACTAGTATAAGCCACACCCAAGACAGCAAAATAAAGAGTTTGGCTCCTCAGGAAATGTGAAAACATGCTGAAGTATTTTTATGGGAGTTAGACGTCTTCTTTATGGAGGTTACTGCACTGTGTACAGTAGTCAATATTTCATTGCACACCCACTTGGAGTGTTATATGACACAGCATGACTTGAGTCTTACTTGGGACATATGGGTGTGGTTTCCATGTGCATATTTTACAAATTGTACACACTATATTAACAGTATAACTTAATCCCACACTCCCCCTTTCCTCTTCAGGCACATCTTTCTCTCTCTTTTATTTTTTTCTGTCCACCACTTCAACTCTGTACACTAATTAGTTGAAGTACTGTATCTCTGTTAATGTATATAGTTGTCCTCCGTGTGTTCTCTCCTTTTTCTTTACTTTCACTATCATGCACACTATTCCTAAATGCGCCCTCCCTCCTTATAACCACCTGCTTCATCTCCAATACTATCTCTATCTATCCTCTTACTGTTGCTTCACATATTTTATACTATGGAGTTATCACTGTTATATACTTAATGATACCTTCACACACAGGTTTGCCTGTCTTTGTAATACTCATTGTTAATTTACTTGTCTATTGTTATTTTTTTTTTTCTTGTTCAGGCTGAGCCTGATATAGGTCCATTTGGATGTGTGCTCTGCCCTGGTTAGCACATTTTATTAAACAAAATAAAATATTCATCTGTTGCCACAAAAGATGTGTGGGGAGGACCACCATCATGACAATGGCAAATTACATTAATAATCACATGGACACTGGTGCAGCTTCTGCCAAGCTGGCATCCTAAAACCATCACTGCATCCTGTACCAGATGATGTTTCTGGCTCAGGAAACTCATCTTTGAGTTAATGCAGGTTTGTTTAATAAAAATGATGTTATTGCCAGTAACAAAATAGAAATGTGAACTTTAGGATCATTTTTGTGTATGTAATACTCCAATTATCCTGACTGCTGCATTCTAAACTCATAAGTATACCATAGATTGAGTAGTGCATCCAAAATATATGCAGAGTGATGTGCTGAGCTACATTTCTGCATCCTAAAAAGGCCATCTCGGTACACCAAAGTATTGCATGTCATTTTTGTTGTCCATGAAACAAATGCAGTGAATGCATAGTTTATAACTGAGATGCATAGTTTATAACTGGTGATAGTGCAGCTAAATACATTTACCTCTTCATACATGTTTAAGTTCTTTGGGAACCAAAACAAAATCTAACCACGTCCACCACACCAAATTCTTCAAAGGGGTGCGAACAGTCAATACAAGCTTTGGTACAAATGGCAAAATGCCAAGGTCCTCTCAAAAATTGTCCAGATGACATCCCTGGCTGTGTACTACATGAAATACAAAATGAACAGGCACCTCACCTAAGTGTCATGTTTAATCATAGCCTCACCTCAGGCTTCATGCCCACTGAGTGGTCCACAGCTACAGTTATCCCACTCTACAAGGGGAGATCCACTTTGGATCCCGGGAACTACTGTCCCATCAGTCTGATAAGCCTGATCTGCAAGGGCATGGAATGAATTATCATGGAACTTATAAACAAAGACACTGGCAACCTTCAAACACTGGACCCCACCCAGTTTGGGTTCGTGAAGGGCCAATCTTGTCTCCTGAACCTGATTGACTTCTTTGAATCAGTCTCCAGTGCTGTGGACGAGGGTAAGGTGGTCCATACAGCCTATCTGGACCTCGTCAAGTCCTTCGACACCATCCCCCACTCAGGAATCATAGATAAACTTACTAAGCTGGGCATAAATCCCTACATCACTCGATCAGATGCCAACTGGCTTACTGACAGAACCCAGACTGTAAAAGTAGCCGACTCCAAATCCAGCTCCAGACAAGTGACAAGTGGAGTACCTCAGGGTTCAGTCCTGGGACCACTCTTGTTTGGCATCTACTTCTCTGAAGTACAGGCCAACACTAAGGGACTTTAGCTAACAATGTTTGCAGATGACTGCAAACTGGGAGCCATTACTGAATCCCCAAATGATGTAGATATTCTACAAAAGGGCCTTACAAAAACAGATGCTTGGTGCCAGAGCCATGGGCTCAAGCTAACTGCCAAGAAATGTATAGTTATCCCCTTTGAGAAAAACCATGTACCCATGAATTACCACATAGGTGGCAGTACACTAAACATCGAAAGTGTGATGAGAGACTTAGAGACACAGGTGGACAGTGGTCTCACCTTTGAAAACCACATCACCACAACAGTCAGGAAATCCTTCTATGTGGCACACTTCATCACTAAGGGATTTTCATACAGAAAAAAGGCAGTCATTGTCCCACTGTACTCATCCCTCATTAGACCCATTATAGAGTACAACACTCCATTTGGTATGTACCTCACAAGACATCTGCAACAGCTGGAAAGGCCGCAGAAATACCTCACTAAAAGAATCACAGGTCTAAAGCAGATGCCCTATGTGACCATCTAAAAAAACTCCAGCTATACTCTGTGGCATATTTCTACTCAGAGTCCATCTCTGCTTATCATAAAAGGCCGTGTCAAACCCTGATCGGTTGGACATGCTCTACTTAAAGCAATCCCCACCCCTCAGAGCCACATGCTCCAGGGATCTAAACCTTGTCATCACAATGAACAAAACATGCTGGAGGGATAGGTTCCTGACCCAGAGACCCCTCATACTCTGGAATAGACTGCCCATACATGTCAAGCAGAGTGCCTCTTAGGCCCTCTTCAAAAGGAGCCTTGACGATTGGATGGAAGATAGGAAATTTGCCCCAGGGATCATGTCAGTCGCCCTGATAGACAGGGGTCCAGGGAAGTAAATATTGTGGGAAGAAATATCCAGGGAATTGTTATGGCTAGGCTTGTATAGGCCCTAGGGCCAATAGCCTAGTACCAACTTATGAATCTATGTGGGAACCAATTACAATGTTTCCAGGTTCTAGGCATTGCTATACATTTTCTTGTCATAAAACGTGGCACTGGAGTCCAACAACAGTTCTTTCAAATAGTCTCCTCTTATAGGTCTATAGGTTCATAGGTAAGTACTAGGTCAATTGCACTTGTGGGTCATTTTAAACCTAGCTAATTTCCATTTTGGTACATAAATTAACCTATCCCCTTTGGTGTTAGATTGGTCTTACTTATCGCATGGTCAGTAACTATATAGTTCCCCTAATGAGAATAACTGGGATCATAAAACAGATAATTTGAGATTATCCATGAATTGGATAAAGCAGTTAGGAGCTCCCTTTGTCCATTAGTAGTACAAGGGGCAGTCCTGGAATACATTTTCTATTTCCCATCCATAGATCCAATTGCGCTTGAATATGGACAGGGAAGAACTTTGTTTTACATGAATGTGGAGTCTGTTCCAGAGCAGTGGTATCCTTTGTGACATATACCTGTCCCCCCAAACCATTCTGTTGATGTTGCAGAAGAGGTTTAGATCCCTAGACCAAGTATTTCTGATGCATTTGACTTGCTGATGTGCAGTAAACCCATCACTCTTCTACAGTGGAAAGTATTGACAGAAGAATTAGTTTATATGTTTATTAACTAGGTAGATGGACTGGTACAAAACTATCTTTAGCCCTGAAAAAGTCCAAGGCAAAGTGAAATATATTACATCAGAGACAGCTAGCCATCTGAGCTTTAACAGTAGTGGTGCTGCAGTAGCATTGTCGCCTCACAGTAAGACGTTGTCCTGTTCGATTCTCAGCTAAAGCATCTTCTGTGTGGGAGACATGTGTGAATGGGAGTACCTTCGTTGAAGGTTGTGCGTTAGAGCTGGCAACTCAGCATGTAAAAATCTACTGCCAATCATTAGCGGAGTGGAGTTCCACTGTGGCGACTCCTAACCGGGAAAAGCCAAAAGACACAACAAGTGGAGAAAATTTGATAAGTTTACAGAAGAATCAGGTACACTGCACTAAATTCAAAGAGCAGCACAAATTCAAGCTCTCTCAGAATTTTAGCATCATTAAAATACAATAAAAAGTTGATGACTAGTTTTTTAAATGTAGTAGCAACATGGCATGAGCAACATGCTATCTTACCTGTTGCTGATAAAAGGATGCAGGAAATGAATGAGACAGAGGGTGTCTATAACTTTATGGTCTGATTAATTACACAGATTAATAGCTATCTGAACTTAGTAATAATATTGAACAAGGAAGGCTGCTACACGTGAGCACTGCTACAAAATGTTGCCTCATTCATATACTAGTTATTATCACTAGATGTAAGGTGTTCTTTCAGTTTAATTTGCAAGCTGATCAGACTGGGTTTGTTATGAATATCTGACAGCATCACGTTCCAGTAGGCAGATACTTTGGCAAATGCCATTGCACCAATGTGACTGTGATTTCAGTAAGATAAAGGGAGCACTCTATTAGCCCTAGGTGAGTATTTAAGCATCCTAATGTAAATTTTGGCCACTAGTGGTGAGTACTATCTCAGGTTTATTTGACTTTGTATAGGGGTAGTAAGCAGCTAAGTTGTAGAGGGCTCTGTAGTCATCCAGCATGGTAAATATAGCAGTCTTATTTACTGCTCTCTTAAGGAATCCAGTATTGTGGGCAGAATTCAGTATAACTATTGGTACAGTGTAATCTAACTTCTGCATCTGCGTGTTTATGCCAAGGGTTGTCCTAGATACAGGGTAATGAAAACTGTAGATCTTGGAGATAAATCTGAATTGCAAAAGGCCTTTGCCAACAGATAACCAAGTCCTATAATATTGTCCTGAAATATTGAATGAAATTAGAAGCATGTCTGTATTTGCCAGACAGTGTAACTTATACCCACCACATTAACTACAATATCAGGAACCAGCTGACATGCACCCAGGCATTGTCATCTACACATATTCTGAATATGATCTTAAGAATTAATAATGGGTCTCCTAGATACAGTCTTCTTCAATCCGTGTAATAAGAACTCCACTGGGAACTAAAATAAGGACTTCCAAATACCGCCATTTCATCCATGCATATAACCAGCTACCTTGGTAGCTAATTAAAATAGTTGTATGTGCTATCAGCTCCAGTATAACCTAATGAATCCAACTAACATATTCCCTGACGTTAGTTTCTCCTTATTATCATTGAACACTGTGCTGCTAACAAACTACTGAGTCAGAAACATTGCAGTCTCTTTCCTACATCTGAGCACAGCAGAAGAAAAAAGCTGTGTACTGAAAATGAGTAAGATCATCTCTATGCATAGTGAAGGCAGCGACACAGTACACAGGACACATCAATGTGACATATAACCATATTCACTGTGTACTGAAAATGAGTAAGATATCTCTATGCATAGTGAAGGCAGTGACACAGTGCACAGGACACATCAATGTGACGTATAACCATTTTTGCTGTGTACTGAAAATGAGTAAGATATCGCTATGCATAGCGAAGGCATCGACACAGTGCACAGGACATATCAATATGATGTATAACCATATTCGCTGTGTACTGAAAATGAGTAAGTTACTCTATGCAAAGTGAAGGCAGCGACACAGTGCACAGGACACATCAATGTGATGTATAACCATATTCGCTGTGTACTGAAAATGAGTAAGATATCTCTATGCAAAGTGAAGGCAGCGACACAGTGCACAGGACACATCAATGTGACGTATAACCATATTTACTGTGTACTGAAAATGAGTAAGATATCTCTATGCATAGTGAAGGCAGCGGCACAGTGCACAGGACACATCAATGTGACATATAACCATATTCATTGTGTACTGAAAATGAGTAAGATATCTCTATGCATAGTGAAGGCAATGACACAGTGCACAGGACACATCAATGTGACGTATAGCCATATTCGCTGTGTACTGAAAATGAGTAAGATATCTCTATGCATAGTGAAGGCAGCAACACAGTGCACAAGACACATCAATGTGACATATAACCATATTCGCTGTGTACTGAAAATGAGTAAGATATCTCTATGCATAGTGAAGGCAATGACACAGTGCACAGGACACATCAATGTGACGTATAGCCATATTCGCTGTGTACTGAAAATGAGTAAGATCATCTCTATGCATAGTGAAGGCAGCGACACAGTGCACAGGACACATCAATGTGATGTATAACCATATTCGCTGTGTACTGAAAATGAGTAAGATATCTCTATGCATAGTGAAGACAGCGACACAGTGCACAGGACACATCATTGTGATGTATAACCATATTCACTGTGTACTGAAAATGAGTAAGATATCTCTATGCATATTAATTATGCTTTATTACCTTGGTGCAGTTTTTAATTGCTTAATTGTGTAGTGCTTGTGTGAGCAGCTCACCTAATTGGTATGTATACTTGTGATTTGTGTAATCAGTTTGTCTGAAGAAGTTTGAGCACAGTCTCAAACGAAAAGCACCTCACATTTTATCTGTATTAAAGAAGATTAACTTTCATCTGTTGGTGTTTGCTGCCTTGCTTCCCTCTACCTGTTTTCGTGGATTTTTAGTTTGTTTTTGCTTGTGCTATACCAGTTTGTTTATGGCGTCAGGATTAGAGGCAACTATTGGCGGCAACTCTTTGGATAACACACCAGAAATTCTTCATAATGAAGTGAATTCACCTAACCTTCCAGCTCTACCGGATTCTGGCTCTTCGAACAATGGTTTACTCACTTCCCTAACTACGAAATTGGAATTACTTCTTGAAAGAATGGACAGATTAGAGCGTCAGCATCGCTCTTACAATACTTTATCACCACCTTCACTAGTTCAGCAAGCGGAACCAGTTTGTACTCTTGCCGGGTCTGCAGCCAGTAGAGCAATGCAATCTTCACATAGTTCAGTGACCTTGGAATGTGTGCAGAGGAGTATTCCGGCCGATTCTGGTGTCTGTAATGGAGCAGCACTGGTCTATCCTGAACGAATACAGCAACAAGGTAATTCTAGCCATCAAACTACTTTTGCTAATATATTATCATAGGGTTCAGTCTCTGTGGTGCTACCAGTAGCTGTTGCACAGTCGCAGTCTGTTGTGCCCTCAGTTGTACCATCAGCGTGTCCACAGACTGAACCTGCGGTGCTTGTAGGGTACTGAAAATGAGTAAGATATCTCTATGCATAGTGAAGGCAGCGACACAGTACACAGGACACATCAATGTGACGTATAACCATATTCGCTGTGTACTGAAAATGAGTAAGATATCTCTATGCATAGTGAAGGCAGCGACACAGTACACAGGACACATCAATGTGACGTATAACCATATTCACTGTGTACTGAAAATGAGTAAGATATCTCTATGCATATTAATTATGCTTTATTACCTTGGTGCAGTTTTTAATTGCTTAATTGATGTAGTGCTTGTGTGAGCAGCTCACCTAATTGGTATATATACTTGTGATTTGTGTAATCAGCTTGTCTGAAGAAGTTTGAGCACAGTCTCAAATGAAAAGCACCTCACATTTTATTTGTATTAAAGAAGATTAACTTTCATCTGTTGGTGTTTGCTGCCTTGCTTCCCTCTACCTGTTTTCGTGGATTTTTAGTTTGTTTTTGCTTGTGCTATACCAGTTTGTTTATGGCGTCAGGATTAGAGGCAACTATTGGCGGTAACTCTTTGGATAGCACACCAGAAATTATTCATAATGAAGTGAATTCACCTAACCTTCCAACTCTACCAGATTCTGGCTCTTCGAACAATGGTTTACTCACTTCCCTAACTACAAAATTGGAATTACTTCTTGAAAGAATGGACAGATTAGAGCGTCAGCATCGCTCTTACAATACTTTATCACCACCTTCGCTAGTTCAGCAAGCGGAACCAGTTTGTACTCTTGCTGGGTCTGCAGCCAGTAGAGCAATGCAATCTTTACGTAGTTCAGCGACCTTGGAATATGTGCAGAGGAGTATTCCAGCCGATTCTGGTGTCTGTAATGGAGCAGCACTGGTCTATCCTGAACGAATACAGCAACAAGGTAATTCTAGCCATCAAACTACTTTTGCTAATATATTATCACAGGGTTCAGTCTCTGTGGTGCTACTGGTAGCTGTTTCACAGTCGCAGTCTGTTGTGCCCGCAGTTGTACCATCAGCGTGTCCACAGACTGAATCTGCGGTGCTTGTAGGGTACTGAAAATGAGTAAGATATCTCTATGCATAGTGAAGGCAGTGACACAGTGCACAGGACACATCAGTGTGACGTATAGCCATATTTGCTGTGTACTGAAAATGAGTAAGATATCTCTATGCATAGTGAAGACAGTGACACAGTGCACACGACACATCAATGTGACATATAATCATATTCACCCACAACTACTAATACCTCTTTCTTCATTGAAAGAAATTATACGTTGAACAACAAAACATTCCTACTCTTTTACCCTTTCCCCACCTCCACCTAACTGTACAATCTAACTTCACTTATACCTGTTTACAAGCACTTTCCAACTCACTGCAGGTAAGTAAGCATTCTCTCATCTATTAAAATTGTGTGCACCAACATAAAAATTCCACCAACACACATTTATGCCTTCATATACATTTGACTTAATGCTATCAACATATCACTTATTCACTAATTAGAACTACATATACCACAACAAGCAAACGAGAAATAACTTGTTATACCACAAGAATAGAAGACTCCACAGTGACCATAAAGAATTTAATCCACTAAAAAACGAATTTCACAATAACAGGAATAGACAACCAATGTTATAATCTCCTTCTCTCTGTCATAATGTTCAAATGTTTTAATGTGCATGTTTGGACTTGTTATTCTCATAGTCCATATTACCCATACTTGTTTAGTGAGTTTATACTTGAATTGGGGATTTACTTTTGTGTATTTTTACCCATTGCACTTTCACTCATTTTAATATTTTAATGGTTTAACCTTATTTTTGTTCTTGCAAGTGAATTGTGTATGCTACTGAATGGGTGTATAACTAGGAAGAGGAAATGACAAATGCTTTGTGATCAGGAAATGAGGTCATTCGGATTGTACCAGGGGAGGGGCACAATTTGAATTTGAAATTGCCTTTATAACACAGGCTGGTTTCTTGTGTAGAACCATTTGTCTGAAGAAGTCTTTGTATGGTGAAAGGACGAAAAGCAGTATTTTTGTACCGTGTTGCTTAATGTTTTAATAAACTTCTGGCCCTGTTTGGTCCAGTTTGGTTTTAGTTCTACCTTTTGTCCACTATTTACAATTTGGATGCTTGAACATGGCAACTGTTTGGATAACCTTTGAATAAGAAAGGATTGATTTATTCCAGAGCTGCATAGCGGGATTTACCATTTTTCACCAGTGTGCGTCAACTTACCAGCACCATCCTGAATTGGAGAACTTTATTAACAATAATGAGTTTTGGGTGATTCAGCTGCAATTTATTATGGTTTTGGTTCTTGCTATTGTATGCTTTACTGTGTTTTGTCCATTTAACGTTTTGCCATTGCCACTGCATGGTACGTTACCGGCCGGACTTTTTCATTAGTTCCTTTTGATTTACCATGTGCACGCTGGTTGGATTAGCCAATCAGAGTGCATGTTTATCGGCTTTGCAAAGTTTGCATTGTATAATAAACTAGCAATCACATAATAAATTAATGAATGTGTTGGAGTATTATTTATTTGTTCATATATACAGTACCTCAGTAATATTGCTTTATACACAGTAATTTTCCTGCAGACATTTGCAATAACATTCAGCATTTGTTAATGACAGAATGATTTTTTGTACTGATTGTTTATGATTTTCTGTTTTTTTCCTCTTGCAACTTAATTATTTAAAAATTAAGTTACTACCTTGAAAGAACTTGATATTTGCTTCATAATATATAGGCAAGACAGTTATGCACATATGATCTTCCAGCTAGCCTAGTCTAATTAATATTTAATATTTAATAGATATCCTAAGAGCTAGTAAATAAAGTCTTGTGTTATCTTGTATACTGTTTTGGGGAAACCTGAGCCATGCTATCCTGCATTATAAGTATAAACTTAGGCAGAATGGAGATTTAATAAAATTAGTATTTGCCCAGTTAAGTGTTAATATTACTAACATCATAATCTACCTTAAAACCAGAAAACTCAGCCATTATGTCCATTAATTTGCATATAGAAAATTAATTTTTAAGCCTCAAAAACTGTGCCAGAGGTTCTATAGCTAATACAAATATAATTGTCATGTAGGCTAACCCTGTGATTTTGGCATGCAAATATTAACTTGTTTAGAAATGACTCCCTCACTAATTGCACCAATGGCAATATTACTCTTATCACCTCACCACAATTCTCAAGTCCTTTGCTCAGGAATGAGGTAAAAAGACAAAATAATGATTGTCAAAGAAACAAAATCAAGAACAATTTGACATTTTACTCCCTTAATTTCCCTTAGAAAGTTAAGAAAACATGTTTTGCATCAACAATAAGTATGGTACTCTTATGTTTAGTATCACTGAGTGACTGTAATCCTTAGTAATTTACCAGCAAATCAAACATTTTAAAATGGACAGTACAAAAATAAGAGGAAAAATTAGGGATGTTCTGCAAAATCAGAGACAGATGACAGCCGTGCCGAGCACCACAACTGCAGTGCCTGTAAGAGTTATATATTTCATCTGCTCTGTCAAACATAAGATCATCTGTCTGAAATGTTGTCTTTAATCTACACTGCAGTAGCTACACATTTTACTGCCTGTAGATACACTATGCACTGCTCTATGTCTTCTTATACGGTTTTCCTTCCACCTACTGGACTCTTGCTAGTGAAAAGGTCTATAACTGAATGCATATATACAAACAAAGAAATGCACTATTTTCAGTCACTGCCACCCCATCACAGCTAATGTGTGTGGTGATACAAGTAAGTTGTATCTGATAAGGCAGGCATACTTTTGCCTTAATGTCACTAGAAGAAGAAATTTCAACCTCCTATATATGTATGTCTAAGCATGGAGTAGTTTCCCCTGAACAGACTTTCATTTTGGAAGAATTTCATCTTAAATTTGGTAGGCAAACACGTGTGACAGTATCAATGCTTTGTATAACCAACAGTAGAAATTCCATAAACATTTTGTATGGTAAATTCAGTAGTTTTTAATACAAATGCTACAATTTTACTAACTCCCCATTCTGTCTTTTATTTGTGACTTTTATTATGTCTGACTAATACAGCATCACTATAATTCCCATTACCTTTAGTGACTACATCTGCATCACTTTTGTCAAGGAGAGATTATAATTTCTTACTCTGTAAAGATAGCAAAGAGAAAATGTTAAACACTGTAAATTCTTAGAGTTCTGTGTGCTGAGATGCCCATTTATGTAATCTATCTGTAGCAGGAAAATGCAGTTTTATGTTATACTTTAAGAGACACGAAGACTAAACACAGGGAATTGTGATATCTCACAGCTAATGTACATAAGTGTTGTTTACAACCAACCAGGATTCTGAGTAATAAATCTGGTCACCATATCTCTCAACTGTCCAGATTTTCACTGAATGTCCAGATTTTTGCCTCATTTTTTGGTCTGTTCCTTGAAAAATTGGTACTTTTCTAAAGAAAAATTATTGAGGATTGAAGTCACAAAATAATGGCAGACGTTTGAGTTTCAAGCTTTGTATTCTTCAGAAAATGCATGCTAATGCAGAATATATTATTCAAGCAACTTTCTAAGTTTATATGAGCAATTTTTAACATCTGCCCATATTTTTGGGCCCTTGCCCCCCATTTTTTTACCTTTGTTCAGATTTCTTGTGCTATAGGTTTAGAGATATGCCGGCGGTCACTGGTATTATATAATTACAGTATAGAACAACTGTAAACTGAAGTTTACAATTTAAACACTCCAGAGATTTCAATAATGTATAAGTTCTATACTATTTTTCTGAAATTAGCTAGAAAAAGAAAGATATGCAGCTATCAACATACTTAAATGTATATTCACTTTATCAGTTTCTAAAGTCAGACTTTCTTATCACATCTGGCATTGTCTTTCTTATTGTCTCTTACATTTTAGGTTAGAGCTGATCTGTGACTTTTCCTTTTATCATGTCTATTATTTTAATATGCCTGCCTCAAAAACTATTTGTTCAGTATTTTGAAAGCCTGCTCACAAAGTTAGTTGCAGGAGTTTATAACAAACACTCATTATCATCTCCCCAGTAATGAAATGTTCCATGTTATCCACACTACATTATTCCTTTTACATCTAGTCATCATGATGTATCCTAATTTCCATTATAAACTACACTCTGAAAAAAATTTCATGAATTTTATATATGTTAATGTTTCTGTCGAATATCATCATTATCCCTATTTGTGAATAAGTGTTCCCATTCCATTGCTGTCTACAAAAGTTCACAATATTATTTAATTCTGGGCTTCACTGTCTCAGCATTTCAGCATTACTCACTTCATTATATGAGTGGCAAAACTCACGTTATCATATGAGTACAGATTGACAGATGGAATGACAGTAGTTTATAAAAATGTGCCTTATGAAAATGTCATGCAGACAAGTTGTTTTTTTTTTCCCTACTGTTTGGCTCGCTGGGTGTCATGTTAGCTATGTGCATGACTTGCAGCTGATTACTTTATAATTTTGCATGTCTGTGAGCGCGCACTCATGTGTGTGTGCCTTTCTGTCTGCCTGTGTTTTTGTCCTTATTGCATGTGACACCATTATTGTTGAAATGAAAATCAAAGGCTAGACAATTAACACCATCCTTTTACTTTTTCATACTGCATGTTACTTAACCAAATATTCCCCCATTTTAAAAATAACTAACTAGTCAGTAAGTGCTTTTCACCCAAAGGATAAGAGCACTGCCTTAGTACTCAGTGGTTAAACTGCTACATGATATGCTTCTTTCTTAGTGAATCATATTCTTATGTGTTATTCCTCACAGGCATATCATGACCAGCGACCACAATATAAGACTTATGTCCTGACGAGCTCCTTGATATGTCAGGAATCCAGATAGGAATACAGCTGTTGCTCCCATCACCGATTCATCTTCAAGTATAAAATCTCCCAACATTACATTTTCACTGAATCATTGTTTATGAGCCCACTTTTTCCAATGAAGTTTTGTTTTCAAATCTAGCAAAAGTAAGTCACACATGTCTCTCCGTCTTCTTGGCATAATCATTTCTGCTGGAGATAAAGCTTCTGTGATGAAGAAGAATCATAACATCATTGACTGCACATTGCCTTTCATGAGAAAATAGCTTTAATAACCAGTACAAAACTCATGGAAGTCTCAGAACCAGCCAGGCCTAGGCAATAATTGTATGCGATTTACAGATACTAAAATACAATGCAACAGCAAGAGTTCAATCCCAGAGGTGGAGATCCCGTCATTACCAAAATATGGTAACAATCGTAGCTCTGCTGTCCTGCATAATGAATTAGACTTGTTTATGGATCACTCCTAGGCATGACACTGGGGCAGAGCACAGCCAGAACAGCAGCTTGATTAGGTACAACATATCTTTATTTAACAGCATTGAGCTCAGCTTTCGCAATTTACAAACAAAAACTATAGATCATAAAACAATAAACTGTGGGTGGATAAAACAAGCAAGCCTTTATTTCTTTCAGACTTACAGCCTTCTTAAGCTGAAACAGATTTTAACTGCACATTGTCCCGCCCCCCCCCCCTTTAAATGACCACACTACACACATAAAGACATTTGGCGACCTTTTATCAAACTGTATTATACAATGAACTATGTACACAAAACCAACATTAATTATCTTCTTCAGCAACGATGATCTCCAGGCAGCGTCACCACTCACCCTGAATGAACTTTACTTCAAAGCAGCATACCAACTCACCCTGATACCTTCTCCACCGGGGCAGCATACCTACTCACCCACATAAAGAGGCAGCGTACCTACTCACCTCACACCATACCAAAACCATAAACCAATAACCACCTTCTTTAGAGGGAGAACAGAAGAGGACAATCCTGTCCCTCTTCTCCGCCTCAAATTGCCCACATCTTCCATCCATATATAAAAGAGGAGGGTGGGAGGGCCACCAACTCATGCCAAATGTGCCTACTTCCTTTAATCCCAAACCTTTAGTAGTGTCAGAAGTCCCACCTACTCCTACCTCACTTCCTTTTACATCTCCTCTCTCCTTAACCCTTTCACCACCACAAACCCACTATCCTAACCAACTACAATCCTTACCTTCCTTTCTACCACTATACCCTCCCCACACCCCTTTACCCCCTTACTTGAGGGACTGGAACAACTTAGTTTGTCCCAAACTGCATTTGTCCCATTCCCCCCTCTAAATGACCACACTACACACATAAAGACATTTGGCGACCTTTTATTAAGCTGCATTATACAATGAACTATGTACACAACACCAACATTAATTATCTTCTTCAGCAACGATGATCTCTGGGCAGCATCACCACTCACCCTGGATGAACTTTACCTCAAGGCAGCATACCAACTCACCCTGATACCTTCTCCACCAGGGCAGCGTACCTACTCACCCACATAAAGAGGCAGCATACCTACTCACCTCACACCATACCAAAACCATAAACCAATAACCACCTTCTTTAGAGGGGGAACAGAAGAGGACAATCCTGTCCCTCTTCACCACCACCAGCCTGATCCCAGGCTGTTCCCCCTCCTAAACCCTAGCCACAATCATATCTTCTAAAAAGAGTTTCAGTTGCAAATTAAAAAGATCGAGACCCACGTCATTAAGGTGTACTCCATCCGTTCGATACCAAGACTCCTCTCCATCCCCAAAATCTCTATGGTCAATAGTATGCATCCCCAAAACCCTTAATTGCCTGACCAACCTTTGATTAACACACCTTCTAACCCTTTCAATCACCTTATAACTATATGCAGCCCTCCAACACAAACGCGGAACCAACTCTGACCACACAATTTCCATACCCATACATACAGATGTAGTCATCCTGACAGAAACCTGGCTAAATCCTCACATTACCAGTGAGCAAATACTCCCCGCAGGTTATGGAATACTAAGAGTAGACCAGCTAAACAAGAAAGGAGGCGGTGTAGCTATAATATTTAAACAGCATCTAAACATCCAGATCTTAAAATCATCAGCTCCACAAATAGGCAATGAAGAAATAATATATACCAACTTCAAAACAAACCAAAACAAAACCATCAACATAATTGGATGCTACTTTCCACCTGGCCAAAACATCCCTCCACTAGAAAACCTCCTTAGATGGTCTACCCACCATCTCCCCCAAGAAACTATCATTTTAGGCGATTTCAATATTGACTGGCAATCCTGTTCTGGCAACCATCCAACCCATCATGTAAACCTTCATGGCTTCACCCAACTAGTCCAGTCACCAACCAGGATAAATAAAAACTCCAGCAAGCACACTACCCTGGATTGGATACTATTCAGTAAGAGCGCCCAGTCATATATAACAGGCTGCTTATCAGATAGGCTCAGTGATCACTCCCCAACATTCCTACTCAAAAAATACCTATACCAAGCTAAACCTGTCATCTACCATCAAACACCTAAAAAACTATACTTTAACCCACTCACATTCATCTCATCCCCCAAAGAATTTAACTGACATCCTCTAAAGTACCTCAGTCTTGATGATGCAGTTGAATTTTTTAATACTACCTTCCTGAGCATCCTTAATTACCATGCCCCCATAAGACTTTCCAGAATCAAAGCACAACCCTCCCCATGGCTGCAGAAAACCACTAAGTCAGAAATGAAAAACAGGGATAAAGCCTGGGAGCACTGGCACAAAACCAAACCCCCTCAACTAGACAGAAATTCCTAGAACTACGCAACAGAGTAAAAAAAGCTAATAAAACAGGACAAATTCCAATACTACCAGTCTGCCCTAGACTCCTCCGAACACAGCCCCAAACAATTCTGGTCCTCCATAAACTCCATCCTCCACCCAGGCAAAGTCAGTACCCCTCCTCCTAACATCCCTCACTCCTCAGAAAATATTTCTACCTCATTCAACACACACTTCACACAAACCATAGTATCACTAGCTAAACAACACAACCTCCCTCCCCTCCAACCCATACCTTCAACTAGTAATCTCCCCACTACCTTCTCTTTTTCTCCTGTACCTACCTCCAACATACAAAAACTCTTAACTAAACTTAAGCCCACCAAATTAGCAGCAAACAACCTTCCAAGTGAATACCCACAAATTGCAGCTGATGCTCTGGCCTACCCAGTATCCATCTTGATTAACCGATCTCTGCAGAAAGTTACATTCCCACACTGTGGAAAGTATCACATATAATTCCCCTCCACAAAGGCGGACCCTCCACAAAACTAACCAATTACTGCCCCATAGCTATTCTCTCTCCACTCTCCAAAATACTAGAGAGATGCATACACTCTCAGGTCTCAGACTACCTCCTTACTAACAACCTCATTTCCAATACTCAGCATGGTTTCTGACGAAACCATAGCACCACCACTGCCTTACTCTCCTTTACTAACACTATCCTTCAGCATAAAAACAATAGCTATCTCTCCTCTGCTACTTTCCTAGACCTATCTAAAGCATTTGACATGGTCCCACACAAACAACTTATTTCTGTCCTCAATAACCTATCCTTCTCAAAATCAGTCACCAACTGGTTTCAGAGTTACCTGTCTGACCGCCAACAATCCGTTGTATGGCAGAATGACATATCTCCCCAACTACCTGTCTCCATAGGGGTTCCCTAAAGATCATACCTTGGACCCCTACTCTTCTCTGTTTTCACCAATAATCTAGCCTCTGCCACCAAACATGGCACACTCATACAATACGCAGATGACTCAACCATCATCTGCTCAGCCCAGTCCCTACCCAAACTGCAAAAAGTCACACAGAAAACCTTTTCCTCTGTTGAAACTTGGTTATCCGATGCCCAATTAATACTCAACCCAAACAAAACTAAACTACTCATCTTCCAACCCACCAAACATACTCAAAACAGCTCTCACTTTAACATCACAGCAAAAGACAACACCACTATATACCCAACTGAACACACCAAATTGTTAGAAGTGGAAATAGACAATAAATTAATTTTGACATTCACATATCCATGACCATAAAAAAAGTCCACAAAAAACTAGGAGCGCTATACAGAAATAAGCCAAAGCAGCAAAGATTTCAATAGCAAATTCCCACCTTATCTCCACCCTACTTTATGCCTCTCCAATATATACCAACCTAAGGCAATGCGATCTAAACAAGCTAGAGACATGCTACAACAAAATCACCAAATTCGCCACAGGGGCATCCTACCGTAGTCACCACTGTCTCTCACTTGCTGAACTGGGCTGGCTTGAACTCCCTCACTCCTTCAATGGTATCAACTCTCACTTGCCCACAAACTAGTAAACCATCCACTAAATGTCCGATCCCTCCAGAATCTACTCCAACCCTATCGCACCACCAGACCACTAAGATCCAGCAACAAAAATCACTTGCAGATCACTAAAGCCAATAACTCTGCTGGTGAAGCCCTATTCTCTTGCACCATAGCCAAATTATGGAACTCCCTCCCACCCACAATTACCTCCATACCATCATGCACCCACTTCAAAACTTTACTAAAAGCGCACCTAAAAACATGCTGGCTCTGCCCTTGCAACTCCCACTCTAATATCACCCACCCCATCCAACCAATACCTTTCTTTCCACTCCACTAACTACCTTGAGTATACCAAGCTCAGATGCTCATAAGCCTAGTACTTATTATACAGCAGGAACTTCTTATTGTAACATTTGTTAATGTCTGTTATGTACTTCACAGATAAAGATTCTAGTTGTCTACTGATGTACTATGCTCTTCATCTGTAAATATGTTGTAAGTAATTGCTATGTAAATTGTTAATCGCTATGTAATCCAATGTAACTACTGTCTGTTTATTTTAACTGTGGAGCTTTTCTCCCTGGGCCTCTGCTGAAAATGGACTTATGTCCAGTCGGACACTCCCAGTCAACAAATATAAATAAAAAATAAATAAAAATACCCGGGTACAATGCCTGTAATCTCATTAAATCTCACAGCATAATGTCCACCAATTGTTTTTTAGAAACAATGCCCAAGTCATTGTCCCCTAAATGAATGACTAGTATACATGGACAATCCACCTTCAGTTTAGCCCTCTCAAATTCATGTAACAACCCATCCCACCTAAGCCCTCTAACACCATGACAGGACACTGACCACCCTAAATGTGCTAAACCCAAATTTACCCATCATCCCTAACTAAAGCACACTTCTCTGCCCAGTGGATGAACAAATGCCCCAAGATGATAATGTGCTTCCCTAAAAGAAAAGAAGAAAAATTAATAATCAGACCACAACTTATCTAATATAAGACAAAAATGCATTTGAAGACCACCTCTCCACACTTTTAATCAATTCAATAGAACTACCCTCTCTAGCTAAATCTGAAGCCCTACCTATCCTGAATGAGTGAGCTGCAAACCTCTCCGCCGGAAATCCCATATAATGTAAAACCTTCCTCACCAAAAGTATGAATCTACTACTCGACACCACCTTCCTATACACTGAACAAAAAATGAACTGATCCACACTCCCCTTTCGCTTCCTCACAAATTCTTTTGCCCACATTACTGGACAAATGCAAGGATTCTTGTCAGTTTTAAGCACCACCACACATCCCCTACCCAACTGATCTGTCTTACTCCTCCTTAATGCAATAGTAACCTCACCCTCCCCTATAATGACATCCTTCCAATATAATGAGCCTAACAACTCCGGAATATGAAAAGCACCAAAATATAACCATGTACATAACGTACCCCACATAAAATAATCCATAGACCCTTTTTGCAACAAACCTAACCCTTTCAACAAAACTTTCAATATAACCCTCATAATTGGCCATCGAATATCCTTACATTCCACCACCATTCTCCTCCAACCCCTTAACATATGCCCTAATGTCCAAGACTTCATGAAATCCTGCAACCTCACTACCTTAGCGAAAATGCTAATCGCAGCCAAATCCACCTTAACCGTCTGTAAAGCCCTGCCTAACCCCCAAGCACAAGCTACATATCGCAGTAGTAATTCCTCTGACCATACCCCTTCCTCCTCTGGCAGCTGCAAAATAAACTGATTAAAATCAGAAAGAGCCCTACCATATGCCTTCCTTGTAGAAGGGGCCCAGGAATGCCGTACCCACTGCCTGGCTACATCGACCCAAGATTCCACACCTCCTCTGGCAGGATTTCTGGCACCTCCTCTGCTCATGGAACCAACCCTTGAAACCTGCAAAGCTGAAATTGGGACAAGCTATCAGCAGTCTCATTCCTTACGCCAGACACATGCACTCCTGTAAAAGAAAAATTTATTAGAAGGCTCTGCAAAACCAATTTATGTAATACCACCAATAACAAGCCCGACTTAGCTGTCTTCTTTTGCAATACCCTCACTACAGCCATATTGCCAGAGTGAAAAACGACAGGTTTGCCCCTCAATTGCTCCTTCCACACCACCGAAGCTGCCTATATAGGCATCATTTCCAGAAAGGCCATGTCCCACTTCCATACCTCCTCCCAATCCCGAGGCCATTCAGCCGCAAACCACTGACCCCTAAAATAGGCCCCCATGCCAGCACCCCCAGCTACATCCATAAACAACTGAGGTTCCTCCTGCCCTACCCAGTCTGACTGCCAAAAATATATCCAATTAAATTGTTGCAAAAACCCGTTCCACACCCCCAAGTCCTCCTGCACCAGTTTGGTAACCCTAACCCAATGGTGTTTGCTCTTACCCCCTTTCAGCAAGTATGCTAGTGACCTGCAAAAAGCTCGGCCTGGGTGTACCGCTCAACAGGCAAAATTCAACAGCCCCAGCAACTCCATAACTGAACTAAGCCGAATCTTATCCTTACCCAACACTGAACGTATCACCGACCTAAGCCTCTCTATTTTATTCTCTGGTAAACATAACAGTCCCCGCTCCACATCAACTGTTAATCCAAGAAATTCTAATGCCCTTGCTGGACCCATCATCTTATGCTGAGCCAATGGTACCCCTAACTCCTCACACATAATCATAAACTCCCGCAAACCCTCCTGTGCTCCTACCCTTCCTTCGCCCACCAACAAAAAATCATTTAAATAATGCACTGCCTTTTGAGTCCCCACTTTCTGCTGCCAAATTCAGTGCAATACTGTACTGAACTTCTCAAAAGTCGCACATGCCACTGAACAACCCATGGGCATAGCTTTATCAAAGTAGTTCTTATCTCCTACCCGCATCCCCAATAGTGGCCAATCCTCACTCCTAATAGGCAACAATCGAAAAGCTGACTCAATGTCGACCTTAACCAACCATGGCTCCCTAAATTCCCTAATCACTTTCACTGCATCATGTAAGGAAGCATAATGCACCATAACCTCATCTTCTGCAATAAAATCATGTACTGAATTCCCTTCCGGATAAGACAAGTGATGTATCACTCTGAATTCCACTTCTCGCTTCTTCGGCACCAACCCCAAAGGTGACACCCTTTAAGCACTAAAAGGTGGACTATCAAAAGGACGCTAAAACTGCCCCGCCCTACTCTCTTTCTGCAGTAAAGCCTCCAAGATGTCCTCTTTACCTTAAACAGATCGTAAATTCTTGCAACCCCCACCTTTTCCCACGGTGGACTTAATAGGGAAACCCCCCTTAAAAACCCTGAATTATCTCCTCTTTGACGGCCAAGCCATGAAACCGATGAAGCTTACTCCGGAGAACCTCCACCTTAATAGGGAATGGGCCTCTCCCTCTATTGCCTCTAAAGAACCTGAGTCCAAATCCCCAGGACCCATGAAAATTACCCCTCCCCTGGGCCGGCTAAAAGCCTTGCCCACCAAAACCACCCTCACGACCCATAACATTGGAGTTCCAAGACAAATCCTGCCGACCACAGCTAGTGGCCGAATGACCCCCTCCACATCTCGAACAAACATGGGCAAATTTGCACCCCACCCATGAAAAGGAGCCACTATTACATGACCAACACACACGCGCCATTTCTGGCCCACTCAACCTTCTGTTAAAGCCCCATAACTATCCATCATCATAGCCAACCATAGATCTGGGTGACGCACCTCCCAACAAAGTGACTGGTCCACAGCCTTCTGTTTGCGGAAACGCTGATCATACCAGAGCCAAGCATTACCTGGCCTTAACCGCTGAGCCTCACGAATGGTAAGGAAATAGCCTAGCAGCAGCAGAGCCAAGGACCTGTCCTTCTCCAGCTGCACTGCCATAAAATAAATAAAGCCAACCACCCAATTATCCTATGTCCTAGGGTGAAGCTTACCTACCATATGCCTTCTCAATGCTGCTAATGCTGCTAACAAGTCCTTACTGTTAGAGGACTCTGCATCCACTAGCCATTGGACCCCTTCTGCATGAATCAGCTCAAACAAATCCACATACTCCCCTTTCCAAATTTTTTCCTTAACCGGACCTGAAATGTGCAGAGTCCAAATAACTGCTCATGTCCCCTGCCCCAAAGACTGGGTAGCCAATCAGTCCCCAAGCCACTGCCCAAAATCAGAACCTACCTCCGAGCCAAAGCCCAAACTGTCCCCAGAACCCGTCGCCCCATCACATCTCTAACCGGGTACCTGGCACCCTGTGCTAGCTGCCTCTGTGCCTCCTCTATCCCTTGCACACCGCCCCCAAGATCCCCAACTGACAAGTCGTCATCCCTCCCCACCCCAAAATCCTCAACCCCTAGCTCCCCCAACAATGCTGCCGTAATAAAACCATTACCTGCACCTTCATCTTGCGATGTGCTGGGAACCGGTGTCTCCACTGCTATCACCTGCTGTGATGCCTGTTGCTTTTTCCCCCCGGCTGGGGTTCTCACCACCGTGTATTGCCTCTTCCAACCTGGGGTCTGTTCAAGTTCCTGTACCACCTCCGATGTTGCCACCTCCTGGAATAGCAACTCTGCCTGGGCCACAATTGCTTGCCACCTCTGCCTTAGCTCTGGTAATTTGGCCATCTGTAAAAGAGAAACAAAATGTTAGCACTATTCTATAAGCCCGACTGCCCTACTACCCCCCAACTCCTAGTATTGCCTTGCCCCCGCACCATAACTTACCCCTGCAAGCCCACCGTCACCTTTCACCCATCCTGTCAGCCGCACCTCCTACCATTAGTACCCCTTCCTACCCAATCATATCCCCTATCAATATCCCTCCCCTATGTATCTATGGAAGAAAAAATAAATAAATAAATAAATAATTACTTAAGTCCTCTAACTATTGGCTTATCAATCAGCCACTCAAACCCCTCACCATTCACACAAACAAGGCTAAAAACACTTACCTTCCCTCCCAGCACGATCCTCCATATAGGTAATGGCTATTCAACACAGTGCACATGCGCGAACCGGCGCTAGGACCTAACGCCCGAAAGAATGACAGCAGCAACCCACTACACCACCAGGGAGGATAGAGAAGCCATATCACCACCACCACCACCGCCGAAATCCAAGACGGAGGGACACCCGATCATCCGTGACGCCATCCTGAAGACGCAAGTACCAAAAAAGACTGACCGACACTCACGAACCCACCAGGGAGCACTAACCACCAACTGCCACTATACCACCGACAAAAAAGGCGACGGACCCCCGAACGCATGCCACAACCACTGGGGAAGCAACACGGACACATCGGCCCACGAACCCACCAGGGATAAGATATTCCACCACTGATTCCTGAGACAGAGGGACACCCGGTCAACTGCGACACCATCCTGAAGGGAAATCGGAGATGACAAATGGACACCCATGAACCCCCCAGGGAGCACGAACCAAAAACACTGCCACTACCACCAATGAAATGAAGCCGAACGCACGATGGACCCCTGAGGAGCTGATCCACCACTATACCCCAATGCTACCACCAACCATGATCACCGGGAGAACATCTACCCCAGAAATGGACACAACCAGCCCAAAAACCCTACCAGGGAGCATGAGGGGATGATCTACCACTACCCCTAACCTAACTGGGACCGGATTACTCTGATGGACCCCCCCCCCTGGCCTACCATGACCACCGGGAAAACACCTTCCTGGTTTTTTTTTTTGGTTTTTTTATGTACCCCGACCGCATGGCACTGATGGCCTACTACCCGACGGAGCTAAGGACAGGCCCAGCCTCCCCCCATGGATATAACTCGACTGCATGGCCCCACCGTAACAAGGCCCCACGAATCCCCAGGAGACTGGCAGTCGACAAGGAGCAAGGAAACTTCAACACACACAGGTAAGCCTAGCACTCCTCCCCATCCACTTCATTTTTTATATATATATATATATATATATATATATATATATATATATATATATATATATATATATATATATATATATATTATTATTTTTTTTTATGTTGTCCACCCCCAACCATTCACCCACACACACACACACACACACACACACACACACACACACACACACACACACACACACACACACACACACAGTACTCTATCACCCTTTCCTACCAGTAAGCTCAAACTATATTCCCAGACTCCACCCCCCCCTTAAATTAACCTCTAGAAAACACCAAATGGGGGACTGACCTAGACCACTTAACCCCTTCTCTTCCCACCATCCAAGGCCTACCTTCATCCACGATATCGACAGGTTGTCTGGATGTAAGCTAGTTGTCACTCCACTAACTCACGCCAAATGTGCCTACTTCCTTTAATCCCAAACCCTTAGTACTGTCAAAAGTCCCACCTACTCCCACCTTACTTCCTTTTGCATCTCCCTCTCTCCTTAACCCTTTCACCACCACAAACCCACTATCCTAACCAACTACAATCCTTACCTTCCTTTGTACCACTATACCCTCCCCACACCCCTTTACCCCCTTACTCAAGGGACTGGGACAGCTTAGTTTGTCCCAAACTGCATTTATACAGCAAGACGTGCATCTCTCAATGAAGTCCCCACTGGATGTTATAGCAAGTGCACATTATACAGCAAGAAGTCCATCTATCAATGAAGTCCTCACTGGATGTCATAAAGGAAATTAGGCAAAGACCTTAATAATACTTAGCCATGTGATTATTAGAGGCTCTGAATCCATGTGACTTTGTACCAATCACAGATCTGCACTAACATGGTTAAGTGAATATGAGCAGAGCTTTTAACTTTTCTCAGTGACAGGAAATTAGCAAAAGAGGGAGGGAGAAAGGCAAACTTTGCATTATCAGGAATGTCCTAATACATTTAACAATGGCATAAATGATACATTTTTATTTATTTGTTTGTTTATTTTATTTATCCTTTGTTGGCTGGGTTAGTCCCACTAGGCTAGTGGCATCTTTTCAGGGGAGACCCAAGGTGGTATTTATTCTACAAGCTGATAATGACATCATGATATTCATGTTCATAAAGCTTGAATAATAAATTGGTAATGTTCTTTGTAAAAAAAATATTTAAATTTGTTTGGAAAGAACGTCCTGATGCAACATAGTAATGTGTGATGACTAATTAATTCGCAGTGCATCACAACCTAAATTGTGCAATGAGTCCCAGGGCTTTCTCCTTTCTAAAATCAGGCTAACCAACTTCACACTGCTAGATGTCTATCTTTAAAAAGCTTCATGGAAAGAGAACACAATCAGCTAGCAGGGTAAGGTAGTGGGTGAGTGACATGGTTCTTTAGCTGATAACAACGAAGGGGCTATACCAGTTCAGATGGAAATGAATGACCTTAGATGAACTAGCCACCATTTCCTCTCAGCATAAGCAGACATACTATCTAGTCATTAATAGCAGTGACTGGTTAAAAAAATGAAAATTTAAAGAGAAATGTGCAATGTGTTTTTTCTCTCTCTCTTTAATCATTTGTTAAATGGTCAAATGTACTGATGATTGCAGTCCATTTTTAGCAGCAAAGTAAGAAGAAAAAGGAATATACAGTCACATTTTAGAGAAACCAGTCAATCACATCTCTTTTATGGATTTGGAAAACTGGATTACCTCAGCTTAATTCTCACAGATAAGAAGGAAAATGCAAACTCCAATTAGTGAGTGAAAAAAGTGAATTCTTGAATCTTAAACTAATCATTGCCTACTATGCTACCCACAAAAAGCAGGGCTCTGTGATACTTTTATCAGAAACAATGACATGCTTCCTTAGACATATTCACTAAGAATTAGGATTGACCACTTTTAAGTTCAATTATAATGTCTTAGTGTGTATAGTCTTAGCAAAAGTGAAATGAAATAAATAATATTAGAACAAAGTCTAATCAGACTTAGGTAGAGTACAAAGCAAGCTGCCATGGTTTCAGGAAGTATCAAATAATGTACTTCACTAACTCAAATAATAATAATATCATATCATATAAACTGCAATCAAACAATTGGAACCTAACTATCATCGGTGTGAAGTGTGAGAAAATACTTGCAATCTTCTTTTTCTTCTTTTGGCTGCTCCCGTTAGGGGTCGCCACAGCAGATCAACTGTTTCCATTTCTTCCTGTCCTCTGCATTTTGCTCTGTCACACCAACCATCTGCATGTCCTCTCTCACCACATCCATAAACCTTACCTTAGGCCTTCCTCTTTTCCTGTTACCTGGTAGCTTCATCCTTAGCATCTTTTTCCCAATATACTCTGCATCCCTCCTCAGCACATGTCCAAACCAATGTAATCTTGCCTCTCTGGCTTTGTCTCCAAACCTTCCAACCTGGGCTGACTCTCTAATATACTTATTCTTAATCCTGTCCATCCTCGTCACACCCAGTGCAAATCTTAACATCTTCAACTCTGCCATGTCAAGATTTGACTCCTGCCTTTTTGTCAATGCCACTGTCTCCAACCCATATAACATAGCTGGTCTCATTACCCTCTTGTAGACCTTCCCTTTCACTCTTACTGGTACTCATCTGTCACAAATCACTCCTGACATTCTTCTCTACCCACTCCATCCTGCCTGTACTCTCTTCTTAGCCTCTCTTCCACACTCACCATTACACTGAACTGTTGATCCCAAATACTTAATCTCATTCACCTTCACCACCTCTACTCCCTGCATCCTCACCATTCCTCTATCCTCCCTCTCATTCACACACATATATTCTGTCTTAGTCCTGCTGACCTTCATTCCTCTTCTCTCTAGAGCATATCTCCATCTCTCCAGGGTCTTCTCCACCTGTTCCCTACTCTCACTACAGATCACAATGTCATCTGCAAACATCATAGTCCACAGGCACTCCTGTCTGATCTCGTCTGTCAACCTGTCCATCACCATTGCAAATACGAAAGGGCTCAGAGCTGATCCTTGATGTAATCCCATCTCCACCTTAAATGTATCCGTCACTCCCACCGCAGACCTCACCGCTGTCACACTACCCTCATACATATCCTGTACCATTCTTACATACTTCTCTGACACTCCTGACTTCCTCATACAATACCACAACTCCTCTCTAG
The DNA here is from genome assembly GCF_019279795.1 of Protopterus annectens. NCBI lineage: Eukaryota > Metazoa > Chordata > Ceratodontiformes > Protopteridae > Protopterus > Protopterus annectens. The sequence goes on from NC_056726.1 coordinate 494,686,884, forward strand.
GCACCCTGTCATATGTTTTCTCTAAATCCACAAAGACACAATGCAACGCCTTCTGACCTTCTCTGTACTTCTCCATCAACACTCTCAGAGCAAACATCACATCTGTAGGGCTCTTTCCTGGCATGAAACCATACTGCTGATCCCTAATCATCACCTCCCTTCTTAGCCTAGCTTCCACTAGTCTTTCCCATAACTTCATGCTGTGACTGATCAGTTTAATCCCTCTGTAGTTACTACAGCTCTGCACATCACCCTTATTCTTAAAAATTGGTACCAAAACACTTTTTCTCCATTCCTCAGGCATCCTCTCACTTTCCAAGATTTCATTAAACAATCTAGTTAAAACTCCACTGCCATTTCACCCAAACACATCCATGCTTCCACAGGTATGTCATCTGGACCAACAGCCTTTCCATTCTTCATCCTCTTCATAGCTATCCTTACTTCCTCCTTGCTAATCCATTGCACTTCATGATTCACTATCCGCACATCATCCAACCTTCTCTCTCTCTCATTCTCTTTATTCATCAACCCTCAAAGTACTCTTTCCATCTGCTCAACACACTCTCCTCACTTGTGAGTACATTTCCCTCATTATCCTTTATCACCCTTACCTGCTGCACATCTTTACTAGCTCGGTCCCTCTGTCTAGCCAATTGGTACAGGTCCTTTATCCCTCCTTAGTGTCCAACCTTTTATACAACTCTTCATACGCCTTATCCTTAGCCTTCACCACCTGTCTCTTTGCCATGCACCTCATCTCCTTATACTCTTGTCTACTTTCTTCATCTCTTTGACGATCCCACTACTTCTTCGCCAACCTCTTTCTCTGTATACTCTCCTGTACTTCTTCATTCCACCACCAGGTCTCCTTGTCCTCCTTCCTCTTTCCAGATGTCACACCAAGCACCCTTCTAGCCATCTCTCTTACTAGCTCTGCTGTAGTTACCCAGCTATGCGGTAACTCTTCACTGCCACCCAGTGCCTGTCTTAACTCTTCCCTGAACATCACCTCACAATTACCATTTTTCAATATCCACCATTTGATCCTTGGTGCTGCCCTCACACTCATCCTCCTCTTCTTGATCACCAATGTCATCCTACAAACCACCATCCTATGCTGCCTAACTACACTTTCCCCTGCCACCACTTTACAGTTTCCAATCCCCTTCAGATTGGCCCTTCTACATAAGATATAATCCACCTGTGTGCATCTTCCTCCACTCTTGTATGTCACCCTATGCTCCTCCCTCTTGATAAAATATGTATTCATCACAACCATGTCCATCCTTTTCACAAAATCCACTACCATCTGACCTTCTGCATTCCTTTGCTTAACACCATACCTACCCATCACTTCCTCATCCCCTCTTTTCCCTTCACCAACATGACCACTGAAATCTGTTCCAATCACCAGTCTCTCACCCTTGGGTACAGTCATCACCACTTCATCCAACTCACTCCAAAATTTGTCTTTCTCATCCATCGCACACCCAACTTGTGGTGCATATGCACTAACAACATTCATCATTACACCATCAATTTCCAGCTTCATAAACATCACTCTATCTGACACTCTTTTCACCTCTAAAACACTCTTAGCATACTATTCCTTCAGGATAATGCCTACACCATTTCTCCTCCCATCCACACCATGATAAAACAATTTGAAACTGCCTCCGATACACCTAGCCTTGCTCCCCTTCCATCTGGTCTTTTGCACAAACAATATACCAACTGTTCTTCGGTTTATCATATCAGCTCAATCCCTCCCTATACCAGTCATACTGCCAACATTCAAAGTTCCGACCCTCACTATCACAGTCCTAGCCTTTACCTGCCTTCGGGCTTGCCTTCCACCTCTTCTCCTCCTTCCGCCAACAGTAGCCCAATTTCCACCAGCACCCTGTTGCCCAACAGTACTGGTAGCGGTCATTGTTAACCTGGGCCTCGACCGATCCGGTATGAATTTCTGTACAGTTTTCTGCATGTATGATGTGGCAAAATTTTACACCGGATGCCCTTCCTGACGCAACCCTCCCCATTTATCTAGGCTTGGGACCAGCACAAAGAAATGCACTGGCTTGTGCATCCCCAGTGGCTGAGAAAATACTTGCAGTGCAACAGCTATATATGTTTATAATTCTTCCTGATTTGGAACATTACCATCAACTATGACTCACAAAATGTCTACCTTGTAAAGTTATCTTTCCCATATTTCCCTACCCATTCTGACAAATGACTTCAAGTCCCTGCAGGATTTGAGCTACCCCTTCTGCATCCTATCAGTTACATGCTGGTTTGTTATAACTGTAGGTCATCCCTTCTAAATAAACTGCACTGTAATGAAGTACTGCAATGCTTGCATTTTATGTGCAAATTAAATAACAGTTTGAGTATGGCTGTTACCAATGATATCTGATGATGTGATAGTATTCATCCTGCAGTTGTATTGCTTTATAATTGTGTACTACAATGTCTATTATACAATGAATCCTAATTTATATACATAATTGTGCATACTGATTGGACAGAGCAGTCAGCATGCCCATTGTAAACCAAGCATTACTCACACATGGTAGTTTGGTAGCGATAGTAAAGATCAGAAATCACTGTTCATACCGAAAAAAATATGGCTACCATTTTCTCTTCATGTTTTTCTGTTCATCCAGGTGATCAAACCACGTCAGCTGGGTAAAATAACCATTTCCCAAAACATAGCATGGGTTATTGTTCAATTATCATATGTGAAACTATTAAAAGTCTTACAGTTTCAGACATTTTAGTAAGATTTTCACATGTCTGTATAAAACTTTCCTCCCCAGGCCTCTACCTCAATAGTCACTGTCAGTCTGGTCATAAATGATCAACCAAATAAATAAATGTGCACATACATAGTTAGTAACAAGCAGTTGGTAGCATCCAACTTAGGACATTACAAAGTCAAAATGTGAGCTGAGTTTTAGCATGGTTTAAACAAAAAGTATTACATTAAATTTTGTAAAAAATGAAAAGGGGCTAAGAAACCACAATAGAGCATGCACTTAACAAGTATGTTGGAATTTAATGTTCATGATTTTATGCTGATAAATCAGGTTTAAGCCAGTTCCATGACTGAAGGACAACTGTTGCATACAACAGGAAGTTTTAGAAGTGTACCTCCCTGTTCCATTAAAACATATCTAGCTAGATCTAGATTAAATTGTGTGCATTTTCTACCCAAGATAAACAAATGTTAAACGCAGAGCTAGCAAATTATGGATGTAGTTGCTAAGTAAAATACTTTTATGCAGCAATAGTCTCTCTAAATTAAGCATGAAAAATAATTATTATGAGTCATTTATTGCTTGTGTGTAACAAAATGTTTTGTATAAATTTGAACTGTCAGGTGTTCTTAACCTACTGAATGTCACTTTCTAGAAGGTATAACAGTCACTTAGCAATTCTAAAAAAAAACAGGAGAATTTGTATTAAGGCCTTATGTATGTAATTGTATTATAAATGACAGCTGCATTTTAATAACATTTTTTTTACAATGAACAAATGGGTTTCAAACACAGACCATGTTTTCAGGACCCATGCTCATGACAAGAAAGGAATGGGGGCAAAAGAAAGATATTTAAAGTGGTGCTTGGGTCAGCTGGTTGTCAGTTTTGACAAAACAACACTGATTTAACAAACTTCCCTCTCCATACATGGAGGGTGAAGGGTGGCTTTTCCCATTTCAATTACCTTAAATTCCCTCCTGTTTCCTGGGCAAGTAATGGTATACAGACAAGCATGTCAAGAGGTAGCAGATTATGCTACCCAATTTCGGGCTGTCCTCTTGAGATATTATGGTTGTTGGCTGGCACTGTCATATAATGACCTAAAGCATGATGTGAGCTGTTGGGGTATATGTGTATTAATAAAGCTGGTTGCACAAGTTTTTGTTGTCATGTATGTTTTATTGGAGCATGGGCTTTCTACAAGGTACTGCGGTGGTGGTGCTGCAGTAGCATTGTCGCCTCACAGTAAGACGTTGTCCTGTTCGATTCTCAACTAGAGCGTCTTCTGTGTGGAGACATGTCTGAATGGGTGTACCTTTGTTGAAGGTTGTGCATCAGAGCTAGCAACTCGGCATGTAAAAATCTACTGCCAATCATTAGCGGACCGGAATTCCACTGTGGCGACCCCTGACCGGGAAAAGCCGAAAGACACATATGGGCTTTCTACAAGGCATTTTGTCTTTACAAATTAATTAATGAAAATTTTATTTAATTACCAAAAAAAAAGTTTATTTAATTACTGCACTGCAATAAGGAACCACAGTACAATGAAATTCAATGAGAAACTATAACTAGAGGCAAGGGTTTGAAGTGCAGTGTTCCCTTAAAGCCTGCACTGAGATCTAGGGCTTTAATGTAATTGACCCTATTAATTTCTTAATTACTTTCCTATAAAATGATGGTGACCTGTATATTTGGTAGATCTGATGAAGCAACATTAGTTGCGAATGCGCTCGTCTCATTTGTCTCCGTTGGATTTTACTGTGGATTTTATTCTGTTTTTTATTATTTTATTAAAGTGTACTTCTGCCACACACTGGTACTTTGCTGCCTTTCCAGTGCTTATATATTTTTTTGTTAACCAGTGGGCTCAAGACCATTTATATTCTTGTTAATATTATAGAAAAGCTATATTAGTTAAATAGCAAAACTCTACTGTCAGCATGAATATTTGACTTTTCCATTAAAGACTTTTTTCAGTTTTGAATGGAATAGAACATGGAATAGAGCATGCAGTTAAAGTGCTTTTAAATTAAGAAGAGACTCCCATAGCTTTGGCCCATCACTGAAAATTTCTGTTTTGTGGAAAGGAACTTGTTGCAATAGGTAAGAAAGGAGTTCTGGAGGAAGATTTTATAAGGCATCTTGAGGATCCAACAGTGAGATAGATTGCAAAAATATTATCAAGGTAGTAAGTTACTCTGTGATAACACTCAGTGACCTCATCCTTAATGGACTCAATAAACAATTATATTTAGCTCAACTATCTATATTTAGCTCAACTATCAGATGCTTCATTACCAGAATTTTGCAGTGCCTGATATTTAGGGAATCCCTGTCTGAAACATTAAACCTTTTCTTGTAGGAAGGTGTATGGACTAACAAGACATGTTCTGAAGTGAATCTGTTAATTCTGAAAAGAAGTAGGCATACAAGAGGAGAAGGTTTCAAGTGAACTTGGCTAAAACAGCATAGAGATAAACAGAGTGAATGGCTGTGTGTGTGTGTGTGTGTGTGTGTGTGTGTGTGTGTGTGTGTGTGTGTGTGTGTGTGTGTGTGTGTGTGTGTGTGTGTGTGAAGAGAGCCCATGTGTGTGTGTGTGTGTGTGTGTGTGTGTGTGTGTGTGTGTGTGTGTGTGTGTGTGTGTGTGTGTGTGTTGGGGTGTGGTGTGTCTAAATGCCCTTTTCTTTGGACAACACTTTCTGAGATGTTATGACACTGCTAACTAGCCATAACAAAGAGAATAAATCAGATCTTAAGGAAATAGAGCAACATAGCTTGTGAATTTGCAGTAAGAGGGATCGAGTATACTACATGGGATAATAATGTTCTTCTGCTCAGGGTATCACATACAGAAGGACTAAGTGATCACATAATCTTGGAGCTTGCATTGATTTGAGCATTGAGAACGCAGATAACTGATTTGTTTAAAGAGAGCTTTGTATAGTAGAATGCTTGTATATTTAAGTATTGAGACACATTCTGTGGATGACATAATGTCTGAGGTGCCCCAACTAGGATATTTCTATTTGTTTTAAAATGGGAAAGAGCAGAACACAAAAGCAGAGCTTTTGCCATTTGAACATTTACTGACAAGTCCACAGTGTGTCTTGCCATTCACAGTATACTGCCAGGTCCATAGAATGTCATGTCATTCACAAACTAAGATGATGCCATGTTACAGCCCTATTTGAATCAACCGATTGTCAGGACAGCAGTTTTTAAAGGCTACACTGTTTGCATCATCCAGACTATAAAATAGCTGAAGCAAGTTATTGGGCTAGATTATTTTAGAAAACAGACAGGATATGAAGGATAACAGTGGCTAGAAATTTTATGTTTTTTTTACCTTAATCATGAAGTTCTTCAAAAAGGATAAACCAGACTCAATAAGAAGAATTTGGGATGACACCATCCACAGACAGTTTGCGTGCCTCTAGCATGGGAGCCATAGCGCAAAAAGGCCTTGGCAGCATCTGCAAAGATTGTAATTGTAAAAATGACATTTGGCTATATTAAGGAAAATGGTGTTACTAATGTATGGATGAAAGTAGTATACTCAGGTCTGAAACCATGCTGTTTGTCTATAGGAGACAATACCATACACAGGCAAGCCCCAGGATTCAATCATACCTACAGTAAGTGTACACTGTGTACACCATTCTGAGTGAACAGACAACACAGACATAACTCATACCTTCTTCCTCCTAATTTTAGTTTTCCTGCTGATATTCTTGCAGCTTTAAATATTGACAAAGATTCATAAAGGTTACCACAAACTGCAGACTTAATGTTCACAGTGTAATCTTTCTGAGTAACAGGAAAGCATAAAAAATGTGATAAGAATGTTCTTGAATGCATATCATTTACACTTAATATAGGCTTTATTAATTCTGGCCCCTTAATCATTTGAGCAGGTGTAAAAAAGCAATGATGGCTTAGCAGGTGGGCATTTTGAGGAGAAATAAAGGACCGCCCAGGTGTGGCATTGGGCCTTTCCACCACTGTAAGGTCCAATACACTCTGGAGAGGAATATTGGTTTATCTTTAATGGTATTGTATTTGTTTTATAAGTATATGTTTATTTTTATATTTTAGATGCAAAAATAGTTTCTCTGTCTAATGTTTAAAGTTGCTTTAGAGCATGTAGTTGCTGTTGGCAGAAGTATTAAACATCCAAACTATAAGTTATGTAAGTATTTAATAATGTCTAAACATATACACACACACACACACACACACACACACACACACACACACACACACACACATACATACACATAGGCAGCTGTTTAGGCAAAGATAGTCTCTGACACATATAGAGAATCTCTAGCACACAGAAATTTACAAATGTTACATTTCTGACAGATGCACACACAAACACACACGCGCACACACACACACACACACACACACACACACACACACACACACTCACAAAAATGCACACACACACACACATGCACGCGCGTGTGCGCACGCATGCACACACACACACGCGCGTGCGCATTCACAACTGCATCCACACACATGCACATGCTCAAACACACACGTAGCCAGCTATTAGAACCATTTTCTTGACTGAGTCCACCAAATATGTCTCATTTTGATAAAATGAATAAAAACAATTCATACAGTCCAAGGTACTGCAACACCACCATGTACCTCTCAAGTGTCCCTGATTTTCCCTCTCTCTCTCTCTCTCTTTCCCTTGCTCCTCTTCTCTCACTGTCTGTCTCACTATCTCTGTCACTTGTTAGCTCCCACTATTTCTCTGTTGCTCACACATGTATACTGACACTTATAATTGCATTACTTTTTTATTTGTTTTTATTTATTTATACTTTGTTGACAGTGTTAGTCCCACTTGGCTTGTAGCCTCTTTTAGGTGGAGACCTGAGGTGGTATTTATACTTCTAGGGGAAATTGGGCAGAGCATCAGGGAACTTCCCTTATTCTGCTAGAAATGAGCATGTCCTGTTACTAGAGCACTGGTGGCTGGTAGGACAGTGTGCAATGTGGAGAAGATGGCAGAAGGCATGGAGGTAAATGCCAGTGCTGTGAAGAGTACCAGTAAGACTGTGGAGGATTCAGAAGTTGTTTTTCAGCAAAACATGTTTGCTGAAGCCAAAAAAGAGGAGTAGATAAGTGAGTCTAATGCTATTACAATCCTCCAGTTGTGAGGGTTGTGGGATGATGTATTGAAATAGATGATGCAGACAGAGACAGAAAATGAAGGAAACATTCCCTGGGGAGACATTATAGATAAAATACAAAAAGAAGAAGCCCAGAGTATTCTGAAGGCTGATGGTGAAACAGAAAGGATATCCAATGCAGAAAATGATAAAGAAGATGCTAGTTAATAACATGGAAAAAAAAGAAAGCAGAAGAGAATGTGAAACAGAAGTATGTTGTGAGGATTCAAAATAAAGAAGAAAAGAACTGGATAGGTATGAAGTTTGTAACAACTTAAAAGTTCATTTGGGTATTAAAGCCTAAAAGGTAAGAGTTTTTATTCTTATAAATAAAAAGCCAATTTGAGATTGTTAATGCAATGGAAAATTTACTTCAGGAATATGAAAAAAAACCAGCTGTAATCCTTGGAATTTATATGTAATAAAAACATTTAACAGGGAAACAAAAAAGAAGATTCACGTACTATTCTGAACAGAAGTAGAAAGAGAGACTTTAAAGGACATTTGAAATGTTTATGCAAAGAAGTACTGGACACTGCAAAGGTTTATGATAAAATGGGTTTATGGACTGGTGGGTGGAAATTTAAAGTTGTGTTAAAGATAGGAAAAAATAAAATTATACATATTCCAAGCATAATAAAATATGAAGGAAACAAGGGTGTGGTAAAATACAGGGGACAACCCAAAATATGTTTTTTGCATGCATGTGTGTGTGTGTTTGTGTGTGTGTGTGTGTGTGTGTGTGTGTGTGTGTGTGTGTGTGTGTGTGTGTGTGTGTGGAAAAGAATGACATCTGATAAATAACTGTGACAAAAATAAATGTTATATTTGTGGGGAACTGGGTCATGATGCAAGAAAATGTAAGCTGATTTGTTATAAGTGTAACAAAATTGGGCATTTATGGATGAATTGTAAGACTGAAAATAATTAAAGTGAAGGAAAAAGAGAAGAAAAAGGTCAAAGAGATAAAACATTACACATGGCTGAAATAGAAGCTAAATTAGATAAAGAAGACAAAGAAGGCAATTCAAAAAGAAGCAATGGAGGACGATTCTGAAATAAGCGACGAGGAAGATATAAAATGAGAAGTGGTAAAAGGGGTAAAAAAGAATTCTACTGGTAAAATATTAAAAGATAAGAAAAGAAAGTTGAAAGGCATAAGCGTAAAAGAAAAGGAATGGGTGAGAAAAAATAAAACTATAACTTCTAGACAGTTAAAGAAAACATAAAGCAATAACTTTAGAGTTCTTTCTGTGAATGTGAATAGTATTTAGAATAAGTGAGAAGAACAGGGATTTTGGAATGGTGTAACAAATGCAATGTAGCTGTAGCTGCACTAAAATATGCAAGATTCTTATCAAGTGTAGAAAGATTACAAATATAAGAATTATGGAGGAAAAATCATTTGGAATTTGGGAAATGATCAATATTCTGGAATAGGAATATTTTGTAGAAATACAGTAAACTATTCAATATAACTTTAGTAGGAATGGGAAAATTAACTTCTGGGGATTTGAAATGGAAAGAACAAGTATATAGAATTATATTACATTGTTATATGCTTATGTTACTTGTAACGAAAGAGAAAGGTTATCTTACTAGATGTTAGGTTATGTAGTGATAAATATGAATATTATAGTGTCAGGATATTTTAATTGTGACTCAAGAGTCAAACATAGAAAAAAAAAGGAAATGATCTACAGAAAATGTTTAAAGTTCCAGTTTTCATCCATGTCCTTTGATTTTCTGAAGACCTGTTACTTTGTCTTGCTACCTAAAATATTTAAAGTTATGAGATGTGGCAAATTAATACTCTGGGATAAAAATCCATGGACTTTCAGAAGGAGTATTTACAGAACCAAAATAGATTACTTCATAATATCAGAAGGATTAACTATAGGGGAAGGATAAACAATTTAAACAGGTTTTTCATGTTATTTAGCAATATGGACAGAGATAAAGGAAACAAGGAATATATAAAAATAAGCAAAGGAATAAAAAAGGTTAAATGAGAACACATGGGATGAATAAGGAAGGAGATTAATAATGCAGTTATGGTCGGATCATATTATGATGAGAACATTTTGTAAAAATTGTTCTGAATGGTGGATGATTGCTAAGATTAAATATAACAAAAAGTTACTTACAGTAGCAGTATGATGGAAGAAAAAGTAGACAGAGAAATATAAAAGAGTATATAAAGATGAATTGGAATATTTAGAAAATAATGATAGCATTTTGATAAAGAAAAATAATTACTGTAAAAATCAAGGGAAATTAAAGAAATATTATTCAAATATTTTTTTAAAGGGGAAATAGAAGTATTAGCATATTTAAGTTGATTAGTAATATAAGATAGTAGTGTAATGAGAGAAATTAAAAATGAAAAAGGAGAAATAGAAAGAATCCAAGAACAAATCAGGAATATTGTAGTAGAGTATGTGTAAGTGATGTTTAAAGAAAAAAGAAGAAATTGAGAGTATCAGTAATAAAAAAGTTTTCAGAGCAAGAAAATAAAAAATTTGAAAAGGAGATTTCTCTACATGAGTTAGGTAAAGTAGTAGGAGAATATTATACATTCAACTACAGAACCAGATGGATAGGATATGAAATGTATAAAAAAATATTCAAATGGCAAAAATAATTCTTAAATATTTTGAATGAATGACTAAATGAAGGTTTCACTTATTAAAAATATGTAGTGGACTACTTAAATTTATTTGGAAGATAGAAGACAAAATATATAATGAGAAACTGGAGATTAATAGTACTGAACAATAATGATTATAAGACTTTTTATAAAAATAATACAGAAGAGATTTGGAACGAAGATGAAAAATGTTATGGAGGACAGTATGTATAGCATAAAAGAGAAGGGATGTCAATAATTATTAATGATAGTAAGAGATATTGTGGATGATATAAATAAAAGAAAAGAAGCTAAACTTATAATAGGGAATCTTAATAAGGCATTTGATACACTAGGACATGAAATCTTATGGGCAATAATGAAGCAATAAAATATAAGTAAGAGAATCAGGAAATTATCCATGTCTTCTTATAGAAATAATAAATTAAATATTTCAGTAAATGATTGGTTAAGTAAAGGGGTACATATGAGGAGGGGTGCAAGACAGGGATATCCAATGGGTTGTATAATCTTTGCTTTAGTTATGAATGTAATTATGTGTGAAATAAGTTGTAAAATTCAGGAGACAGGGTACATAATGCCTACACGGTTAAAAATTCCAATTTTGTTAATTTATGCAAATGATATAGCAATTACAAAAAAACAAGAGGTGAATAAAAAGTAATATTTTATTTAATTGAATGGTTAGAAGAAACAAGGATGATTTTAAGAGAAAAGTAAAGGATTTGGGTATGTGGTTAAGATAGAAGAAATACTTTACAATGAATGAAATGTCTATCTTATGTATAAAATGTTGGAATAAAATGTAAGTAGGAGTTAATGGGAAATAATAGAAGAGTTAAAATAAATTAGTTTTTTTCTGGAAAACATTCAGATTATCATTTCAGAAAAAAAGTTAATTTGATTAATTCCGATTTAATGAGAAAAATAGCATATTTAGCATGTGTATTTATGTTACCAACAGTATTTAAAAAATAATTGTTACATATTTTTTTTCATTCATTTATGGTTCTTGACTGAATCTCAAGTAAGAACAGGAGTTTTGTATATAAATAAAGAAGAAGGCTGTTTATGGTTAATTAACCCAGTGGTATATGTTGCTTCATTAAATTTATGTAATGTGTTAAAGTGGATAAATGGAAAAGATGACCGATTAGTTGTAAAAATGTTTAAATGCAAGTATGACAATTTCTGAGGTATGGTAAAAAAGAAAAAAAAGAGAAAAAGAATGTATAAATAAAGAAATGAAATGTCAAGAAAACTATTAATGTGGAAAATAAACATTGATGAAATAAAAAGGAGAGAAAATATGTTTTAAGAATATAATGATACAATATTATTTTGTTAAACACTGAGAAAAGCTAGCAGAAGAAAAAAATAACAGCTATAAAAATAAAAACTAAATGGTGCAATAAAAAGTAGAATGCCAAGAGATTGTATGGAGACTCGTAATAGATAAATTACCATGAAAGGAAACATGGCATATAAAAAGAAAAGTGAAATGATATGTCTATATTGTGGTTAAGAGGAAACTATTGAATATATGTTTTGAAATGCAAAAGTAGTGAAATTATGGGAAAAGTTATGTAAAGAAAAATTATTTGGAGATATAAAAAAGTGGCAAAGATAAATATGGACATGATTAAATATCACACATGGTACCATCACAACTTCAAATCATACACATACTCACACAAAGACATACTCGGAGGCTCTGATCAAAAATTTACCAAAACAGCAGAGGCCACCAAAGCAGACACCCAAACAACTACCACCTCACGACCCAACACATGCAACACATAGACCACACAGAGTGTCAAACAGTCACAGCCCTTAAGGCCAAACAAAATGCCAGACACACTTGTCATTGGTGATTCCATAGTCAGACACACTGACGTCCCGCTCACCAGACTGAGTAAGGAGACGGTCACAGTAAGCTGCCTGTCGGGCGCTAGAATCCGCCACATAACGCAAGCACTCAGGTCTCTCAACAGCAGGTACAAGTACGACTCAGTCATTGTCCACGCTGGTGTCAATGACCTGAGACGTACCTCCTTGGACTACATGAAAGGGACATCGAGGAGCTCTCTGATTATGTAGCCCAGGCAGGTATGACCCTGACCTTGAGCAGTATCCTACCTTCACCTAGAATGATGCCACAATACAGTGATAAGATGATCAGCTTTAATAATTGGCTTAAATTCTGGTGTCATTCAAAGGGGATCCAATGTCTGTCTGCCTGGGATGACATGCTGGACAAGCCACGCTGCTTCGCAAGGGACAGCTTGCACCTGTCACCCCTGGGCTTCCGGATATTGGCAAAGGCTCTTGCCACCCCCATAGTGCCTTTTTTAGGCAAAGCTCAAATTCTAAACCTACCACCCTAGAACACCAAAAAGGAAAAAAACTAAGGGTAATGCTGCTCAATGCCAGAAGTCTCAATCTCAAGATGCATGCACTCGAGGCCCTTCTCAGTATGGAGAACATTGATGTCTGTGCTGTGACAGAAACCTGGTTCAAGGCTCCTGAGAGCACCCCAGCACTAACAGGTTTCACCTCATATCATGCGTTCCGGCCCCAAAATCCGGACAACACCAAGAAAGGAGGGGGGGTGTCCATATTCATAAAGGACACCCACACCTCAAGGTTGGTGGCAATGCACAATGCATCGGAGACCATCCAGGTGCAATTAACCATAGGCAAGACTGCTCTGCAATTTGTAGCATGTTACAGGCCACCCTGTCAAACTCAGGAACCTCACATGGCCTTCCTGAAAACATTGGAGGGGATAAATGTATCTCCAAACACCATCATACTAGGTGACTTCAACTACCCTAATATAGACTGGGAACACTACTCAAGCCCGAACACTCTAACCCAAAGATTCCTGGAGTTCATAAACTCAAATGCCATGGAACAACTAGTCACCATCCCCACAAGAGGAGAAAACATACTTGATCTCATCATCATGAACATGGGATCAAAATGTTCAACACCGGAAGTATACCCCTCACTGGTGAGATCAGATCATAAACTAATCTCGCTGGAGGTCCTCATCCCGCCCCACCTGAAACAAAAAAGACCACAGTGAAAAACTTCTCAAAAGCCGATTTCACACTTCTAAAAACTAGTGTGGTCTCCTTTAAGGCCCCTGAGCCAGTGGTAAACATTACTCAAACCGCTGAATCACTTACAAATGCCTTCTACCAGCACCTACAGGACTGCATGGATCAGGCAATCCCAAACAAAACTAAGACTCTCTGTACCAAAGGCAAGCGTCCAGTCTGGTGGACCCCAGCCATAAACAAGCTCTACAACAAAAGGAGGAAGCTACTACAAGATAGAGCAAAATCCTTGAAAGGTAAGACACCTTTGATCATTATAAGTAAAAAACTAAGAGCTCTCATAAAATCATCCAAGGCAAATTTTGAGAGAAAAATCGCCAAGGACTCTAAAGACAATCATAAGGCCTTCTTTACCTATGTTAGACACCTAGGAGGAAACTCCCAGATATGCTCAGAATTAGTTCAAAATGATGTGAAAATTACTGAACCTACACACATTGCCAACATACTGGCTGACAGGTTCAGTGCAAACTTCTCCCCCCCAAAAGGAGAGATATCTATTCCAGAAGATTGTAGCCCCCCAAACATCTCCAACGCCCAGGTGAAAACTGCCCTCACTAAGGCAAAAAACACAGCATCCATGGGACCGGATGGTGTCCCCGGCTGTGTGCTTCACGAACTCAACGAGGAATTAAACCCACAGTTAGGACAGCTGTTTAATCTTAGCCTCACCTCAGGATACATTACCCAAGGAGTGGCGCGGCGACTGTGGTCCCACTTCATAAGGGCGGTGCCTCCACAGACCCTGGAAATTACCGCCCCATTAGCTTGACAAGCCTTATCTGCAAAGCCATGGAGAGGATCATAATGGAACTCATAAATAAAGACATAGGGAACTTGCAGACTTTGGATCCAACCCAGTTTGGCTTTGTCAAAGGCAGATCCTGCCTCTTAAACTTGGTTGACTTTTTCGAGACAGTCACCAAGGCCATTGATGAGGGAAAGGCAGACCATACAGCCTACCTTGACCTGGCAAAGGCCTTCAACACAATACCCCACTCAGGTATCATCGAAAAACTCATCAGCTTGAATGTAAACCCATACATCACAAGATGGGTTGCAAACTGGCTAAGTGACAGAACCCACAGGGTCAGAGTTGCTGGAGCCATGTCAGACTCAAAGCCTGTCACAAGTGGTGTCCCACAGGGCTCAGTCCTGGGTCCACTCTTGTTCAGCATCTACTTTTCTGAAGTACAAGCAAACACAGGAGGGTTATGGCTGACAAAGTTTGCAGATGACTGCAAACTGGGCGCCATAGTCGAAAACACATCTGACACAGATATCCTCCAGAAGGGCCTCACAGAAATGGATAACTGGTGCCAGAGCCATGGCCTGAAGTTAAACGCCAAAAATGCATAGTCATACCCTTCGGGAAAAACAAGGTTACCCTAGCTACCATATAAGTGGCAATCCACTGAGCACAGAAAAGTCATCAGGGATCTGGGGACCCAGGTTGACAGTAGCCTTTCGTTTGACACTCATGTTGCTAAAGTAGTTAGGAAAACCTTCTATATCGCCCACCTGATCATGAAGGGATTCACATCTAGATCAAGGGAGGTCATCGTCCCCCTGTACTCATCACTCATTAGACCTATGATTGAGTACAATGCCCCATTCGGAATGTATCTGACCAGACACCTGCTGCAGCTTGAAAGGCCCCAAAAGTTCCTCACCAAAAGGATAAAGGGTCTCAAAAATATGTCTTATGCTGCTCGACTGAAAGAACTCCAGCTCTATTCAGTCTCATACCGCTTGCTCAGAGGTGACCTGTGCCTGACATATAAGGCCATGTCAAACCCAGATTTGATGAATATGCTTCACCTCAAAAAATCTAGATCCCTCAGAACCACAAGGGCGGGAGACTTAAACCTTGACACAGTTATAAATAGAACGTGCTAGAGGGACAGATTCATCACCCAGAGACTCCCTATGCTGTGGAACAAAATCCCAGTACATGTGAGGCAGAGCACCTCTCTGGCCTTGTTCAAGAGGAATCTTGACCAATGGATGGGAGATCGCAGATATACCCCAGGGATTACTTCAGTGTCACTGCTTGACAGAGGCACAGCAAAATGATAGGCATAGTTTTTATTCAAACTAAAGGGGTGGCGAAAGCCACATAACTATGGGCTAGGCTTATAAATGCCCTTGGGCAGATAGCCTAGTATGAACCTATGAACCTATGAACCTATGAACAGAAGTAAAGAATATGTCAAAAGAATAGATAAAATGTTTCATATGTTATATGAGTTATAAGGAATGAAAGGATAAATTAAATTATGTTTAATGGAAAATGGATTTTGGCAGTAATATTGAATAAAATCACATGGTGTCTATGGAAAAATAAGTGGGGGTCCAATATGGATTAAAAAAAACTTGACATAAAATATGAATGTAAAATAAGTAAAAGAAAAAAATGGAAAATTGTATATCTGTTAATATGAACATATTTTGTAAATAATGTTTTATTTGTATAAATAAAGGACCTCTACTATTTTGATAGGTGCCATGGGAACTTTTACATCCACCTGAGCTACCACCAACTCAAGCAGATGGATCCTTGGTTTAACATCTTATCTGAAAGACAGCAGCACCCTCCTTATTCTACACTGTAGTGTTATTAACTGATCTACCTAGTGTGGGAATAGAACCCATGCCTTCGGCACCAAATGCAACTGACCAAATGTTGTGCAACTGAAACTGCCTTTTATTTATTTCCCCCCTCACTAAAAGCACCACATTTAGCAAGGCTGGAAGAAAAATGGCAAGGCCTTGTAAATTTTGATAGCTGAGTTTTTATATTTATGTTTATGTTTATTTACTTATTTATTATTTATTTATTTATGTATTTATTTATTTATTGCATTTGTTAACCAGGAATGTCCACTGGGCCTAGAATGAGCCCATTTTCAGTGGAGGCCTGGGGAGAAAAGCTCCAAAATAATCACATAATAGAGAAATATTAACACACAGAACAAAGTATGTTGAGCAGTACTATTACATTTAATGAAATTAATACCAGCAGCAGTGACAATCATTATTCATTTATGCTAGCCAAACAGCAACTCTGCATTTAATGAGCATAAAAAAGTTAGCATTTATTTGAATTTTTCAGCCCATACTTCTCATGTTTAATATGCTGACACAAAGCAATTATTTTATTTTTTACTGCACGATATCTGTACATTAACACCCCGTTGGAAGAATGTGTGTGTTCCAGTAAGGTAATGATGCACATTTTGTCCACTCTCTAAGCTTTAATAGCCATTTGTAAATGCAGGAAGAATTTTAAATGGGTTTTTAAATGGTAAGAGAGTCAAAGTTCATACCTTTAGGTATAAGAATAATTAGCAAATTAAATAGGACATGGTAGATAATGTGAAGTTACACATGAAGGCCACTGAGGGATATCTAGCAGGCCTTATGCTGCTGGTTGTGGAAAGAGCTAGAGCATGGGATTTAATTATCAAGGCTATATAGTAGGCATTTGAACATTCAATGGGAGTATATTGATGAAAGCAGAATAAAGGAGAGTTACATACCAATAATGGGTAGAAGAGAATATCAAAAATGCAAAAAAAAAGAGAGAAAAGAAAGAGGAGTTGAAATTCAAAATATTTGCTGCAAATATCTGTTTAAATAGGTCAACATGATAAGAACTTACAGATTCTTTCTCATTCCATATGGTGGCAAATATATTAATCTTATCTCTTCCCAAAAGAGATGTGATGGTTTTCCACAGCATGAAGACACTCAGAAGACAATTTCATTAAACTCAAATATACTGCAATTTTTTTTCTTAAGCTTGCTAAAGTTTTTCCTTAAGCATACATTTCTGAGAACATTTTTCTGAGAATAGTTTAAACAGCTCTAATTTGGCCTGATCTATGGGTTTGGGGTGCTTCATAGATGATTCCTTTCCTTTATTGTTTCTTTAATCTATGATTTATGGCTCCTGCTTGCCAAATATAATTTCTCCATATAGTTGTTGATCCCATTCATTCTTCAGACAAATGCAGCCAAATGCTGGCTGGCAAAAATGATTTTCTAATCAGTTCTGTCCTTGTTAATATACTTTACTTCAAGCCTGTCCTCACTCCATCAACCTGAGGGTCTGATTTCATCCTGCCAAGTCTGGGACCATTTGTAGTTAAGGTCAGAAACAGTAACCCATTGATATTCTGAGATTCATAAATATGAATGAACACAAATGTGGATGTGCATACAAGTTTTAGATTGCTGTTTTCTCATATATTACCTTTTTTTCCAAAATATAGTAACCTCACAGTTGATATATATATATATATATATATATATATATATATATATATATATATATATATATATATATATATAAATATATATATATATATTAATCAAAGAATCCAACCCAGGTGTAAATAATAAAAGCCAAATCCCAGCAGCCAGCAGAGACAAATATTATGGAAAAAACCAAGTTCTCAAAGCTTTGCAAAAGTTAAAAAACAATTTATTTTCACATGAATATGTAAGCACTTTCACAGTTCCAAAAGACCGCTTCATCAGACAGTTACAATGTATCAAGACAAACCTGTTTAAGTTTTTAAAATGCATCACGTGACATTCACTGCTACTCATATCTTAAAGTGACATATCCCATTACGAATCACTCATATAAGCAAAACAATATAAGGAATCATATAAAAACAATTAGTGGTTCATGCATCACTACTATAGAATAGAAATAACAATATAAATGATGAAAGTAGCAAAAAATAAAATAAAAACTGGATAAAATATATTAAGTAAATAGATTAACTACAATGTGCTGAGTATCTGGCAATGTCAACCAGTACAAAGCCTATACGAATATAAAGCATATTAACCACTCAATAAACTGCACAGTTGATGAAATATAGATAGAAATTATTAATAAAACTATATTAAATACCATATATTGGACAAGTCCCTAGTGCCTTAGTCTCCGTGCCTTCAGCACTGGTTTGAGGGGTACATTATCATTAAGACCCATGGCCTGATGTGCACCCAACCTCAATAGCCATTCCAATTCAGCTACCTCCATATGGTTTATTAAGTCACCTCCACATACATCATCATATGTGACATGTAAAACCAGAAATAAAAAAGTGTGGGTCATGTCTGTCTGTAAAATATGTTTGGCCAAAGCACTATAGTCATGGCCTTTGCGAGTACAGTAGAGGTGATCCCTGATTCTTTCTTTGAGGCTTCTGTTAGTTTTCCCCACATAAAACTTAAAACACCTGCAACGATGGGCCAAATAAACAACATTTCTAGTAGAGCAATTAGCACTGGCCCTAATGCTCCATAAATTACGTGTTTCAGGGTGCCGGCACATATATACATATATATATATATATATATATATATATATATATATATATATATATATATATATATAAAGGTGAATAAATATATATACAGAAATATACAGAAATATATGAGAGCTACAAACACATGCAATCTGAGAGTCATGCTGCTACACCCTAGAAGTCTAAATCTGAAAATGCACTCAATGGATGTATTCCTTAAAATGGGAAACAATGACAGCTGTGCTGTAACAGAGACCTGGTTAAAGGCAGCTGGAAGCACCCCAGCACTACCAGCCTATAACTCATTCCACAACTTTTGGCTGCAGGACTTGGACTGAAGCACCAAAAGTGGTGGTATGTCCATATTTATTAAGGATGCACACACCTCCATAGTGGTAGACCTACATTATGCATTACAGATCCTGCAGGTGTAGCTAACATTGGGTAAGACAGTGGTTCAGGTTGTAGCCTGCTATATTTCCCCAAACATGTCCCAGGACTCACACTCCATGTCCCTAAACATCCCGGAGAATATTAATGCCCATCCTAACACTCTCATACTGGTTGACTTCAACTACTCCACCATTAACCTGGAAAGCTACTCATGTACCGATGTACATGCCCATCACATTGACCTGGTCCTTGCTAACATGGATGACTGTTGCTCTACACCAATAGTCAACTCCTTCCTTGTTATATCATAGCACAAATGAATCACCTTTGGAAATCCACCCCCCCCCCCTGCAGAGGTAATCACCATGAAAAGCCTGTCCAAAGCTAACTATGGCCTCATAAAAACAGAGGTGGCTAACCTCACGGCAGCCATGCAAATGAAGACTAGTTGCATGACTGCTGAATCAAACAACAATGTACTATGAACACGTACACAAATGCATGGATACTGCCATACCCAATAGAACCAGGACCCTCACCTCCAAAAAAGGAAGGCGATGTGGTGGTCCCCAGCCATAAAGAAACTGTACAAAAGAAGGAGGGAACTGATATTGAATAAGGTGAAGTCCCAAGACTGGAAAAAAACCTTTATCAGCCTCAATTAAAAGTTGAGATCCCTCATCAAATACTACAAAGTTAGTTGTGACAACAGAATTGGAGCACATAGTAAAGACAACCACCAGGCCTCATGCAGTTATGTAAAGAATCTCCATGGCAATACCACGATTTGTTCTGAGCTACTAGACAATGGTACCTCCTAGACTGAGCCAACAAATATTGCCAATATACTGGCTGACATATTGAGTGCAAACTTTACCCTTCACCCCCCCCCAAAGAACCAATCACAATACCAGTATACTGCCAGGCACCCTGTATTACTGCTGCACATGTTATAATAACACTGTCTAAGGCCAAGAATAAAGCTTCTATGGGGCCTGACAATATCCCTGGCTGTGTTCTACATGAACTACAGAGTGATCTGGCACATCACCTGTGTGCCCTGTTCAAGCACAGCCTAACCCCAGGTTTAGTCCCTACTGAATTGTGCACTGCTACAGTCACCCCTTTCCACAAATGAGGTGTGACTACAGACCCTGGGAAATACAGCACCAACTGCCTGACAAGTCTGTTATGCAAAGCTGTGGAATGCATCATCATGCACCTAATAAACAGGGATATGGGAATCTGCAGACTCAGGATCCCACACAGTTTACTTTTGTGAAGGGTAGGTCATACCTGTTCAATCAACCTGATCAACTTCTTGGCATCAGTCACCTGAGCTGTGGATGAAGGCAATGTGGCACATGCAGCCTACTTTGATCTGGCCAAAGCCTTTGATAACATTCCCCACTCAGGAATCATGCAAAAACTCACTAAACTAGGCATCAACCCCTATATCACTAGGTGGGTTGCAAACTGGGTTACAGATAGGACTCACAGTGTGGAATTAGCTGGCTCCAAGTCAAACTGCTGAGCAGTCATAAGTGGAGTCCCACAGTGTTCTGTCCTGGGTCTTCTCATGTTTGGTATCAACTTCTCTGAAGTTCATGCCAACATGAATGGACTCTGGCTGACAACAATTGCAAGTAGAGAGCTACTATTAACTACCCAAGTGATGTTGGCATCCTACTGAAAGGCCTCACTGAGACCAATGACTGATGTCAGAGCCACGGCCTTAAGCTCAATGTCAAAAAATGTGCTGTCATCCCCATTGTGGAAAACCCTGTTCCCATGATTTACCACATTGGTGGTAGTCCCCTGAACAAAGAAGGTGTTATAAGAGATCTGGATACACAGGTTGACAGCAATGTCTCTTGACCACCACATTGCCACTGTGTTCACAAAGTCCTTCTATGTGGCACATCTCAGTACTAATGCATTAGCATCCAGGAAGGAAGAAGTCATTGTCCCCCTGTACACTTCTTGACAGAGTGACACAGTTTGTTTCAGCATACATATTCTGATGGAAGTGAGGTAGGTAAATAAAATGTATGTCCTCATTGTCTGACAGCAATCATATCATTACAGTGTTTTACCAGAGAAATGATAATAATCTGTAAAACAGACCAGAAATAGAAGCAATAAACCTGGACATCCTGAAACAATCCAGCCAGCTGATAGGTATGTTCAGTACCCCAATCTGCAATGAATCTGGACCAAGGCTGACAAGGTGGGTGGAAGCCATGAAAATGGTGATGTGTCTGAAGTACTGGCATAGAGAAGCTAACACTGTTGCTGTAGTAACACCCTCCTGTGTGCTCTAACATATATTTACTGAAATAGCACAAGTAATTGAATTAGGACATCTGCTATAGGTAATTACGGGGGTATTTGCAAATATATCAGGCCCTACAGGGATGTAACAGCAGTAAAAAACAGACAACAATGTGAAAGTGCATACCCACAACCAACATCACCACAGTCACAGTCACTTACTGGTAAGTCAACTGAACAATAGAGTATACGGACTGTGTGAACAAATACATCATTGCTTGCCACTCACACACTAGCCCTACATAAACAGTCTCCATTCTCAGTGTAGTCTGAATCCTGACCTTGGTACAGGACATGTCTCAGTCTGCCCCTACAAACATATAAAGCCAATAGATCAGCGGAAACTGGAGTAGTATGCACAGTCAGATAAAGAAGGAGCCATAACAGTTACATCCACCCCCCCCATACACAGCCCAAATAACATGCACACACGACATGTGTACACAAATATGACCGTCTGTTAACAATTGCGAGACATACACAGGCCTCTCACATGTACAGTTCACCTCAGAATGTACAGGCTCAGAACTCATATCTAAGGCCTCTTCCCTGACATGTCTCTGAGTCTACTACATCAATGGAATGGTAGCAGGAATGAAGTCAAGAAATAATGATAATAAACATGTATGTGCCTCATTGACATCTGGACGAAGCCTGACATCATTTGGGGACAGAGGCAGAAACACAGGGGAATATTGGACATACAGCTCAAACACCAAGAACAAGATAGTCAGTACTCAAAAGTCCCAGCTTTGCATGCAGGGTTGTATGGTTCTAGTACTAAATTCTGCAATCTACTCTTACTTGGAAAAGCACTGTTAAAAGTACTAACTTAATGACAAAATATGTTTTAAATTATTTTTGTCAACCAGTGCACTGTAGCTAGTGCACTGTAGCTAGTGTAACATACAAGTGTGACTGCATATAACCTGGGATACTACCCATGTATGAAACAAATACAAAGAGAAACAATTGTGGGGCTACCCATGTATACCCAGGTATCCCATACAGTATAGTCACACCCCTTGCTACTGTAATGACAGCACATAGAAGCATGTTATGTAAAGGAAATTAAATACACTTATTAAAGATGTCATTACCCTGCTATTTTATCATACTGGAATGTGATCACTGGTTCCCAGGGCTGAGCTATGCTTAGCGGGTTTCAGCATTGCTTAAATGTAAATGCTATGTAGAATTGCGCAGTGGTAAGTGAAGCTTACACAGTGTAAGCGCCTATTCATTTTACCATATGTTAGCACCACCTACTGTTATGCAAACCCACTTAAAGCCACTCAAAACTGCCTTAATCACTCTGTATCCAACAGTCAATGTTCTGCCTAGCAACAAAATAAACAGCCCTTAAACCCATAACCCTGCACACAACCATCAAAGCAATTTACCAGCAAGATACCTCAGCTGTATGATTTTAAGTTATTTTCTCAAACATACCCTTCTTTACAGCCACTTTACAATAGGGAAGAGACACTGTGCATTTAGGAAGGATTGGTGTCTATAAATATATAAACATATATGAATAGAAACATACATAGAGCGAGAGAGATCTGTAGGGAGACCCATATACGTGTTTACAACAATATATCGATATATTACCAATAAATACTGAGGTGTATGTGTATATATATACATATATATATATATATATATATATATATATATATATATACATACACACACACAAAATATATATATATATATATATATATATATATATATATATATATATATATATATATACACATATATGCATACATGCCACAAAATGCCCATACAAATATATGCTGCTGACAGACCACCCATAACTGGTGCAGCATGCACAGCTGGATACAAAAGCAGCCATGACACTCACATCTGCCCCTTCAACTGTCCAAATAAATAAGTGACCAGTACACTGCTACAAAATCATGATAGGCCATACACAATGGCCATACATACAACAACCTCTTAGCAAAACAAATAAAATGTCTGAACATAGCAAAGAGAAATACAACCAGCCAGTAATTCGCAATTTTATTATACTCTGATGTCTTGGCCAAAGCCTTCAAGGAGTAAAACATTAACATAAATACATGCCTTAATCACAAGAAGCAATTAACACCTAATTACATAATGAAATACACAGCCTCCAATTACATTCCTCATTTAACCCTCTATGGGATAAAGTATCACAGTTAATATTAATACATTGAGTCTGTACATAACAATTGTCCTTTTATGAATGTTTCATCAAACTGAGGAACAGACATTTTCAAAAACAGTACCTTGGAACCCACTACTGTCCCCATGGTGAGGTTTATTCAAATGTATGGCTATAGAACTGCCATATGTCTTATCAGTAATATGTCTCACATGTTCTAATAGCCTAGTTTTAAAATACATGTTACTGTCCCCAGTATAAAATATGTTACAAGTGCATCTAAGAGCATTCTCTATACACCAACTTCTTGAATGTACAGACTTCAACATGTTTCCCAGCCTTTTCTCTCAGCAGGAATGACAGCACTAAATAATGGTAGACCAGTATACCTATCAACCTCCTACTTTATGACATCTGGACAAAGCCTGACATAATTGGTGGACAGAGGCGCAAATACATGGACATACTTGAAATATTGCTGTTATACACTGAGAAAGTTGCTGGTGTTACAGGGTTTGTTGTAACATATATTTTCTGAGGGATATAAAGTCAGAAAAACAAATTGTTGTTACCATTTACATAATGCAATCACCAGAGTATGCTACTGATTTGCTAAGGACAACACCTGTCTAAGGAACAGACCAAACATAACAGGTTAACCTGTTGCCATTGCATGAATGGCCCTACAGTTGAGAGCTATGCAGAGACAGAACTTTGTCAGACTGAAACCCATGCAGAAGTAGCATGTGTAGGCAAACCCTGTTAAACTAGCAGTATTCCAAACATATAACAGCAATACTCACATTCTGCTCCTAAGTCTTGAACCTTGTCCACCATTTAGTTGGCTTGTCTCCACAAGTCTTGTTCTAAGAGATAGTAGCTCACACAACTCCAGGATGTCTTCCTCACAAGTAAGGGAAAAAGCCAACACCCACATGGAGTAGTCAATTATAGGAGTGTGTTGCCATGACATTGGCTATTGGAAGAACTAAAGAGCTGCTCTGCATGCAGTTAGCAAGTGGTGAACCCCAATAGGTGCACAGGTCATCACCTTGTCATGAACAGCACCTACAAAAACCATGCTACCACCTATTCAAACCAGCTCTATCCCTGTAGTGCAGAGAGAGAAAGAGAGAGAGAGAAAACAAATAGCACATAAACTGGAAAAGAGAAGAAAGAAAAAAGCTAAGTGGAACATGTAAGTATGTAATTGAATGTAGTACTTGGTCTGTGATAATGGAAAATATGATTTGGAGGAATATATGTCCCAACAAGACTTGCTGTACTAATGTCCTGCTGAACAGCTGCTATGGCCATAGCATCTTACCCTCTCCACAGTGGGGGAGATCACAGACATGCCTCTCAGCTGTACAGATCCTCAAAGAATGTCCAAATTTTCACATCATAGTGTTTTGTCTGTTCCTCCTGAAATCTATACTTTTCTGCCAAATAGCTGAGTATTGAAGTCATCAAGTAATGACATACACTTTTGTCTGTTACTCCTGAAATCAGTACTTTTCTAGCAAATAGCTGAGGACAGAAGTCATCAAGTAATGACAAACACTTGAGTTTAAGACTCCACTTCCTTAAGAATATTCACGGTAATGCAAAATGTATTATTCTACAAACTCCCTATGTTTGTAACAGGAATATTTAAAGTCTGTCCCTATTTATCCCCCCATCATTTTAGGCTTTGTCCAGATGTGAGGCTCTGAGAGGTTGTGAGGTAGGATCACATCTCAGGAGTCTGACTCACCCTGGGAAAGGACAGCCCATATATGACAACCGCTGGGGTGTCTGTCAAACAGTTGTGACTGTGTCACTGCTAGGCCAGTTAATGGTATGTTGTCCATATTCATGTTACCTGTGAATATGAGTATGACACATGTTTGTCTTTTAAAGCTAAGAGACCTATATAGGGCATGTGCATAGTAAAGTACCGTTACAGACATGTGTGTTGAACTGCATGTGATATATTGAATTAATAACATTCAACTGTACAGTGTTCTCCTGGAGAATAAGCACATTTGTGACTGATGTCTTTAATCACATACACATATACCTGTGTTATGTCAGCCAAACCATTGACAGGTCTGTGAGCAATGACATTGTAACATAACAGACTACTTATGACTGTTGGAAATCTTCTAGGTTATCATAGTGATCTCAAAGCCTACTGTGCAATCAACGTACTAATGTATGGAGCAGCTATATTAATAAAATATCAATTCTGATGTCCCTTTTGTCACTCATCTATGTGTGCCATTGTCCAGACATACTGCTATAACAGGTTGAGAAGTATGATTGAGCAGCAAGACTGTAAATACAGTGTGCCATACTAACAGAGAAGAGAAATGTATACCAGGTATCCCCTGAACACATGTATGTATGCATATGTTCAGCTGGAAGGCACAAAACTAATCACATGGGTTTCAACCGGTCAGGTACATAGGTTGTGCATGTTGCACATGTGTGTAATATCAGTGTCAGTGCATACAACAGAGATAAATGTGTGCAGCTACTGGTTGTTGCATTGCCCTGCCACTGATATGGGTACTAGAGTATGCACGATTATCGGGTATTAATCGGAGAAGTGTCCAACTGTGTTATAACCCTCTGTCCATGCCTAACACTACCAGCTATATCAACACCTATATACAGTGGATATCACAAGTGTACACACCCCTGTTGGAATGCCAGGTTTGTGTGCTGTATGACAATCAGACCACAGAAAATCATTTCATAATGTTTCTCTTCTTGAATGTGACCCCTAGCCTGTATAATGTCATTGAAATACAATTAAATGTGTTTCTAGGAACGTGAGCAACTATTGCCAAGTGAAGATGTGCCATGATGTTAGAGTCCAAACCAAGACAAATGAATGCTGTAACTTTCTCAAGAGGTGCATACGCCACATATCAGTTTAAGGGTGTGCACACTCATTCAACTGGCTTATTGTACTGATTATTATTTCCATATGTTTTCACAGACCAGAT
Organism: Protopterus annectens; assembly: GCF_019279795.1. Taxonomy (NCBI): domain Eukaryota; kingdom Metazoa; phylum Chordata; order Ceratodontiformes; family Protopteridae; genus Protopterus; species Protopterus annectens. The sequence continues at coordinate 494,713,833 of NC_056726.1, forward strand.
TGTTATGTTTTCAATTGAATTATAGGTTCATAGGTTCATAGGTTCATACTAGGCTATCTGCCCGAGGGCATTTACAAGCCTAGCCCATCGTTTTGTGGCTTACGCCACCCCTTTAGTATGGGGAACTATACCCATTATTTTGCTGTGCCTCTGTCGAGCAGTGACACTGAGGTAATCCTTGGGGTATATCTGTGATCTCCCATCCATTGGTCAAGATTTCTCTTGAACAAGGCCAGCGAGGTGCTCTGCCTCACATGTACCGGGATTTTGTTCCACAGCATAGGGAGTCTTTGGGTGATGAATCTATCCCTCCAGCACGTCCTATTAATAGCCGTGTCAAGGTTTAAGTCTCCCGCCCTTGTGGCTCTGATGGATCTAGATTTTTTGAGGTGAAGCATATTCATCAAATCTGGGTTTGACATGGCCTTGTATGTTAGGCAGAGGTCACCTCTGAGCAAGCGGTAAGCGACTGAATAGAGCTGGAGTTCTTTCAGTCGGGCAAAATAGGACAGATTTTTGAGACCCTTTATCCTTTTGGTGAGGAACTTTTGTGGCCTCTCCAGCTGCTGCAAGTGTCGGGTCAGATACATTCCGAATGGGGCATTGTACTCAATCATTGGTCTGATGAGTGATGAGTAAAGGGAGACTATGACCTCCCTTGATCTAGATGAGAATCCCTTCATGATAAGGTGGGCAATGTAGAAGGTCTTCCTAACTACTTTAGCTACATGGGTGTCGAATGACAGACTACTATCAACCTGGGTCCCCAGGTCCCTGATAACTTCTTCTGTGCTCAGTGGATTGCCACCTATTTGGTAGCTAGGGGTAACCTTGTTTTTCCGAAGGGTATGACTATGCATTTTTGGCATTTAACTTTAGGCGTGGCTCTGGCACCAGTTATCCGTTTCTGTGAGACCCTTCTGAAGGATATCTGTATCAGATGTGTTTTCTACTATGGCCCAGTTTGCAGTCATCTGCAAACTTTGTCAGCCATAACCCTCCTGTGTTTGCTTGTACTTGGAAAAGTAGATGCCAAACAAGAGTGGGCCCAGGACTGAGCCCTGTGGGACACCACTTGTGACAGGCTTTGAGTCTGACATGGCGCCAGCAACTCTGACCCTGTGGGTTCTGTCACTCAGCCAGTTTGCAACCCATCTTGTGATGTATGGGTTGACATTTAAGCTGATGAGTTTTTCAATGATACCGAGTGGGGTATTGTATCGAAGGCCTTAGCCAGATCGAGGTAGGCTGTATGGACTGCCTTTCCTCATCAATGGCTTTGGTGACTGTTTGAAAAAGTCAACCAAGTTTAAAAGGCATGATCTGCCTTTGACAAAGCCAAACTGGGTTGGATCCAAAGTCTGCAAATTCCCTATGTCTTTATTTATGAGGTCCATTATGATCCTCTCCATGGCTTTGCAGATAAGGCTTGTCAAGCTAATGGGCGGTAATTTCCAGGGTCGGTGGAGGCACCGCCTTTGTGAAGTGGTACCACAGTTGCAGTGCCACTCCTGGGTACATATCCAGAGGTAAGACTTTGATTAAACAGCTGTCCTAGCTGTGGGTTTAATTCCTCATTGAGTTCATGGAGCACACAGCCGGGGACACCATCAGGTCCCATGGATGCTGTGTTTTTGCTTTGGAGAGAGCAGTTCTCACTTGGGCTGGAGATGTTTGGGGGCTGCAATCGTTTGGTATAGATATCTCTCCTTTTGGGGAGGAAGTTTGCACTGAACCTGTCAGCCAGTATGTTGGCAATGTCTGTAGGATCAGTAATCTTCACATCATTTTGAACTAGCTCTGAGCATATCTGGGAGTTTCCTCCCAGGTTTCTAACATAGCTAAAGAAGGCCTTATGATTGTCTTTTGAGTCTTTAGCTATTTTTCTCTCGAAATTTGCTTTGGATGATTTTATGAGAGCTCTTAGTTTTTACTTATAGTGATCAAGGGTGTCTTACCTTTTAAGGATTTTGCTCTATCTTGTAGTAGCTTCCTCCTTTTGTTGTAGAGTTTGTTTATGGCTGGGGTCCACCAGACTGGACGCTTGCCTTTGGTACAAAGAGTCTTTGTTTTGCTTGGGATTGCCTTATCCATGCAGTCCTGCAGGTGCTGGTAGAAGGCATTTGTAAGTGATTCAGCGGCTTGAGTACTGTTTTCCGCGGCTCGGGGCCTTAAAGGAGACCACACTAGTCTTTAGAAGTGTGAAGTCGGCTTTGAGAAGTTCTTTACTGTGGTCTTTTTATTTCAGGTGGGGTGGGATGAGGACCTCCAGCGAGATTAGTTTGTGGTCTGATCTCACCAGTGAGGGGTACACCTCCGGTGTTGAACATTGTGCTCCCATGTTCGTGATGATGAGATCAAGTATGTTATCTCCTCTTGTGGGGATGGTGACTAGTTGTTCCATGGCATTTGAGTTTATGAATTCCAGGAACTTTTGGGCTAGGGTGTTTGGGCTTGAGTAGTGTTCCCAGTCTATATTAGGGTAATTGAAGTCACCTAGTATGATGGTGTTTGGTGATACATTTATCCCCTCTAGTGTTTTCAGGAAGGCCATGTGAGGTTCCTGAGTTTGTGAGGTGGCCTGTAACATGCTACAATTTGCAGAGCAGTCTTGCCTATGGTTAATTGCACCTGGATGGTCTCCGATGCATCGATGCGTTGCCACCAGTCTTGAGGTGTGGGTGTCCTTGATGAATATGGATACCCCCTCCTTTCTTGGTATTGTCCGGATTTTGGGGCGGAGCATGATATGAGGTAAAACCTGATAGCTGGGGTGCTCTCAGGAGCCTTGAACCAGGTTTCTGTCACAGCACAGACATCGATGTTCTCCATACTGAGAAGGGCCTTGAGTGCGTGCATTTTGAGATTTAGACTTCTGGCATTGAGCAGCATTACCCTTAGTTTTTTCCTTTTTGTGTTCTAGGGTGGTAGGTTTAGAATTTGAGCCTTGCCTAAAAAGGCACTATGGGGTGGCAAGAGCCTTTGCCAATATCCGAATCCCAGGGTGACAGGTGCAAGCCGTCCCTTGAAGCAGCGTGGCTTGTCCAGCATGTCATCCCAGGCAGACAGACACTGGATCCCCTTTGAATGACACCAGTGTTTAAGCCAATTGTTAAAGCTGATCATCTTATCTCTGTATTGTGGCATCATTCTTGGTGAAGGTAGGATACTGCTCAAGGTCAGGGTCATACCTCCCTGGGCTACATAATCAGAGAGCTCCTCAATGTCTCTTTTCATGTAGTCCAAGGAGGTGCGTCTCAGGTCGTTTACACCAGCGTGGACAATGACTGAGTCATATTTGTACCTGCTGTTGAGAGACCTGAGTGCTTGCGTTATGTGGCGGATTCTAGCCCAACAGGCAGCTTACTGTGACCTTCTCCTTACTCAGTCTGGTGAGCGGGACGTCAGTGTGTCTGACTATGGAGTCACCAATGACTAGTGTGTCTGGCATTGTGTTTGGCCTTAAGGGCTGTGACTGTTTGACACTCTGACTGTGAGGTCTATGTGTTGCAGGTGTTGTGTTCTGAGGTGGTGGTTGTTTGGGTGTCTGCTTTGGTGGCCTCTGCTGTTTTGGTAGATTTTTGATCAGAGCCTCCGAGTATGTCTTTGTGTGTTTATGTGTATGATTTGAGGTTGTAATGGTACTATGTGAGACTGGGTCTATAGTGTGTGTGGTAACCTTCTCCTCCTGACTGGTCTTGCCAGTCCTATGTTGAGAGAGCTCAGCCTCCAATTTGGCCGTATAGTTGCATTATACAGACTATAGGTCACATTACAGGTGGGAATTGTTTAGAAATGAGTTACTGTGGTATCATGTTCCACTTGCACAAATACCAGACATTGTAACAGGGGTGTGTACCCTTTATATCCACTGTAGCTATATGAACTCAGCAGTACCTGCCCTGTATAACCAGCCTCCACCAAGGTAGAGTAAACCCCTTTGGTGGACAACAACAATACACAGACCACATAATATGTTGCTACATTGGCTATACAGGGACACATAGGTGCAGGCAACAACTTGGAAGCAAGTCCACCTATATCTGAGCAAACATGTAAGTTCACAGGTGACGTCCTGTAAGGCTGACTATGACTATAAATCAGACATATCCACACCACCAAGGACAATTGCAACTGTCTTCACATATGTTGTAAGTCTCAGTGGAAATAATACAGTTCACCCTGTACTGGGGGGTAAAGAACACCTCATACACACATGCCATGGATATAGGCAACCTGCATCACACAGGTTAGGTGGAAACTGCCACGCTGTCCACTCCAGTTGTACAGGGGGATATGCATATCAACCACACTCCTCCCCTCAGCAATGATGAGCATGTACATATTGCCTATTGATGGTAGCAACAGCATATCTCCATGGGGCATAATAACATCACTCTCTGCCTCCTACATGAACTCAGGCATGAGCTCACAGCCCCATCACACACCATAGTCAAACACAGAACTGCAACCATCCACACATCATCCAAACGGGAATGGCCACTATCAACCCTCTACACAGAAATGAATGGAGAATAGAGGATTATGCAATCAAGTGCACAACACTGGGGGGAATAAGATAGCTCAGGACCAGGAATGTAAATCAAGCTGCTATAGCCATGATAGCTTGGAGGGTTATGGTGTAGTGTAGATTATTTGCAAGTAATATCCAGTGTTGATGTGCACTTTGACAACCGTAAGAGGTTCTGTGACCTTTTTCCGGTTTATGTCTTCCAGGTAACATTTAGAGGGCTCATCTACCAATATTCTCTGTTGGGGAAACTGACATCATCACCCAATATTTGATTGGACATTATGCCCTTTTATTTGGATGGAGAGCAGAAGATGTGCATGAGAGGACCACGCTGTGGAACAGTGTGGTCCACAGGGTAAATGATGCCAGCCTGCATAGCAGAATTTATGAACATGTGCAGCATCGGGCCACCAACCTCATCCATCATGCCCGTCAATGGGCTGCTGCTGTAGCGAGGGACCAGCTAGCCAAAGGTGGGGGCCCAGCCATCCATCCCTTACTGACACCCACAGAACAGCTTCTCGCCAAACATGGGGCACCTGCCCAACGCAAATGCCATGAAGCTGAGGGAAGCACTGTGGAGGTGGGTTGCACACACACACACTGAACAAGGAGTATGCAGGTAAGGTCTCAGTGGAGAGTAGTACACTAATGTATCAGACATACATGTATCTGTATTGTATCTACATCCATGTGTCATGTCCTATTCCAGTTGTGGATGGGGTTTTCTAATGCACAGAGGTACACATTTATGGTGAGGACAGGACATTGTGTATTATTGGGGTTAGTACTGTAGATGCGTAGACATGCTGCATCCACCCTGTACCAAGGCCACATGTGATTCTGCTGACAATAACTCCCTCTCATAACCACCTAAGACCCTCATATGGGACATCAGAATGAAGCTGGTGAGTATGACATTGTTCTGTTGTTGCCTGGCAATACCCCTGGCATGTGAAGGGCAGGCAGTTTACCATGTACACAACCATCAGTAATAGCTATATTGCTTTATGTAATAGCTATATTACTTTTTGCGCATATTCACTTGGGCTGAGGTTAACTGTATTACATCATAGTGGTCACCACTGGGGCCTGTCTGATGTGAATTCAACATTCCTGTAGCATACCTCACAACTTGTCAGTGCTAAGATGTCTGGACAGAGTACAGCAAAATGGGCTGCACAAATGGCCTAAGGTAGGGGCATGTATGACACAGTGGTATGCAGTGGATATAAATTGTGTACACACCCCCTGTTAAGATGCAAGCTGGTCCTGTTACGTACTAATTAGGACCACAATATGTAAGTCCACACCTCTTCCTTCCTTTAATGTGACCCATAACAGGAACAGTTCACTTATAAAACCAAGCATCTGGAGTCATGTATTGCACCTACAAGGCTAGCCACCTGTGAGGGCATCAGACGTCGTATCAGCATAATGTTTCAGTCAGGTATGACACCTCATGCTGCCATATGTGTCATTACACTCACTGTGGCCTATTTGGCTATAATATCACGTACATGGGCATTGTTAAGGCACACAGACCACTTCCAACCATGTATAGGTTGCAAACATATGGATATTGCAAACACACTGTACAGAGGACTGTACAATGGTTTAACCTGCTGCATGTGAGGCAGATGCTATTCCCACACTATATAAAGTAATGGCAGCGGGAGGTGGTCACCAACCATATATGGTATACACACCAAAATGGTATAAGCCACACAAGAAATGATCCTCACACACACAAGTAGTCACCAGCATTGGGATCAAAACTCCTGCCTATCTAGATATTCCTACTATAGTGCTATGATCTTATACATTTCCACCTATTCCAAACATACTTCTAATGTGGATGACATCAACAGGACTACTAAATTGGAGTGAGGGGAAGTGTAAAGGGTAGTACACAGATGAAAATGGTGTATCCCACACACTACATGATTCTCACACAAACATCTAAGCAGTTGCTAGTGGAGTAATTAGAACTCTTGCCTATCTAGTTTTTTGTTACTATAGTGCTACACAGTTATCAGACATGCCACAGAGCTGATGCATTTACACCTACTCCAAAGGTACTTCTAAGGTGGATGCCATCAACAGGACTACTAGATGTGACAAGGGGAAGTGTGAAGGCTTGTACACAAGTCAAAAATAGTATAAGCCAGACAATACATGATATACACACATATACACACACTTAACAGTATTGGAACTAGAACTCCTGCCCATCTAGTTATGTCTACTATAGTGTTATGCAATTACTGCACATGCTACAGAATTTACTGAGCTCTCGCATGGCCAAAGCCACTGATAACTGCACAGCTGTGGTAAAGTATTACAGGTGGCAGACAGTCTACCTTCTGTTCCACCCTTACATTTTGCTAATTCTTTCTGTCTTGCACTTCAACTAGCATTATGGCTTGGCACTTTACCAGGTTATTGTATCAAGAAGTGTGGCACACCTGGGAGCTATCAACAGTATTCGTTCATCACAGATGTAGCCCCAGTACTTTCTAGTTATGTCCACCTCTCCTGGTATGTTTGAAGGGCAGTTTTCTGTGCTTTCACCTATTAACCTAGTGCACTTGTCCATTTGGTGGCACTGTTGCAACTGCCTCATGTACACAGACAACCCTCCCCTCTAAACTCCAAACACTCAGACCTGTGAGAGTTACCCATATATCACCCAATGTGGACATATGCACTCTCCAGCAAAGATTGGACTAGCAGGTCAAGAGGATAAGATCAACACCTGCACCGCACCATGTGGAACATGTAGGCACCCACTTTGACAGCCATGACATACAGTGAAAAGCCACAAATCCACCTTCCCAGAGGCACTCAATGGACATTTACCCAAACAGCACAGACCAGCAAGACAGACACCCACTCAGACACTGTGACATGGCACATGTCAAGGGACACATATTTAACCTGCACAGTGTACTCCCCAACCTAAGCTTCTAAGGCTAACCACCACCTTGCACAATACTGTGATCATGGGTAACTCAATGCTGAGGCACACACATATCCCACTCACTAAGTTGAATATGGAGCAGGTAACAGACAAATATCTATCACATGCCAGCATTGAGCACATGACACAGCCAGTCATGGCACTCCACAACAACTACAAGTATCACTCTGTATCCATGTGGGTGTGAATGACTTGGGACACATCTCCCTGGACTACATGACAAGAGACATAGTTGAACTCTCTGATTATGTGGTCCAGACAGGTGTGATAGTAGCCCTGAGCAGTGTACCGCCATCACCTAGAATGATGCTGCAGTACTACCAACAGATGATTGACTGCAACATTGGCTTATGTGTTTTGCATCATTCTCAGGGGATCCAGTACCTCTCTGCTTGGGATGACATGATTGATAGAACCCAATGATTTGCCACAGTTGTCCTAGATCTGTTAGTGCTGGGTTTCCAGGTACTGGCTAATTGTCTTGCCACCCCTATGACGCCATGTTAGGCAGTGTTCTAATGTAATTACCACCATAACAGGTAGACATGTATGCAATCTGAGGGTCATGCTGCTCAACAATAGACATCTAACTGTCAAGATGCAGTCACTCAAAGCACTCGTTGGAATGGAGGGCACATGTCTGCTGTAATGGAGAGGTGGTTCACAGCAGCGGACAGCAGAACTGCAGTTTCAGGCTATGACACATTCCACAGCTGTCAGCCCCAAATGTAGACCACACCACACCTTCACAGGTGGTATTGTCTCCATATTTAGTATGGATAAGAACACCTCCAGACTAGTATCCCATTGCATTGGAGATACTTCCGATACAAGTGCCTTTGGGTAATAGTGCAATCCAGACCATAGCCTGCTATGGGTCCACATCTATGTACCTAGACTGTCAATGCACATTCCTCAACATCCTGCCATCTATGATGAGCCATCACAACACTGACATAGTATGAGTCTTCAACTACCATCACCTGGGGAAAGTAACCAAGCACCAGTACAGTGGCCGAACACTTCTGGGATTCATCATTGCCAATGATTTGGACCAGCTCATACTGACCCCCGGTAGAGGATGCAACAACCTTGACCTGTGTTAATTACTTAAATATGGGACTGTAGCTCATCCACAGATGTCAATCCCTGCATGGTGAGATACACACAGGCTGTAATCAACATGGAGCTCAACATGTCAGCCACATCCCCACAAAGGTAACCACCTTGAAAAACCTCTTCAAAGCTGTCTTTGCAGCCATAAAAACAGGGGTGGGTGTCTTCACTGCACCCATGGCAATGGGAAATAGCTGCATGACTGTGGAATCATACACGTGCACTGTACAAACAGGTACATGAATGCATGGTACTAGCCAGGGCCAATAGAACCCAGACACTGTCCTCCAAACACTGGAAGACAATGTGATGGTCCAGTGTACATCAGAAGGAGGACATTGTTGCAGAGAATGGTGGTGTCCCATGACTTTTGAACTCCCTTATTAGCCTCAAACACAACTTTTGATCCCTCATGGAGTCCCCTACAGGCATCTATGATGGCAAACATGCAGCAGACACTGACAACAATCACTACAGCCTTCAATTGTTACATCAATAACCGCCACAGCATTAAACACAAGTGCTGTGAGTTACTGCACAATGCTAATACCTATCTTGAGATAACAGATATTGGCCACAGTCTTGGCAACACATTCAATGCCAGATTTACCCCTATCTCCCCCCACAAGTGAAGTACTGACTGAATGTGTTCTCACATGCTGTATCCCGTTTCTGTTCTAGATGTCTCTGTGTCACCAGGATGTGCCCCTGCAGCAAGACCATGGGGTATGGCAGTGTGGTAACACATCCACTATGTCACAGGCAGGGAACAGTATGTGCACAGAAATCCCCAGTCTGTAATACAGTGATTGCATATGCCTCACAGATTATAGGGCTGAGGGTTGTACATAAGTATATATTGATTTACAGCATCTGTTGTAGAATGGAGAATGGTACATGTTGTGATTTGAACACACCTCTGATTGTTAATAACCACAGCCACAGGGGATATTCATCAGCCAGACACACTGAGATTACTATTCATACACACGCATGCACGCACACACACACGGACATACACACACACACACACACACACACACACACACACACACACACACACACACACACACACACACACACACATGCACACACACATGCAGACATGTGCCAGTACTGAGATCCATAGGTTCATTGCTTCATAGGTGTGTAGTAGGTGAATGGGCCTGAAGGGTCTACAAGGCTAGCCCAAGGGAATACCCTGGCATCAGGCCACATGAAAATAGTACCCAGTGTGACTCAGGTGTATAGTCACTGGAGTGGTCCCCAGGGGTGGGTATTGTATTCCACATCCACTAATCCAGATTTCTATTGTGGGTGTCCAGTGATGTGCACTGCTTCACATGTATGTGATTTATATTCCATAACATGGACAGTGTCTGGGTTGTGCACATGTCTGACATGCATGTTCTTTTAAGTGTGGAAGTGTGCTTGAGGTCTCTGGGGCATGCTGTGTGGACAGCTTGTTATCTTCAGAAGTAGCATTCCTGACCTCATTTGGTGAGACATGGCTATGTAACTGAGGTAGTGATTATACCTACATAGACAGTATGATACAGGAAGTAATTGGAGTTATTGGAGTTTGTCCATACAGGGCATGTGTATAAGGCATGGTATTCTCTTTGTGGGGTGTGTTTGCAGACTCTACAGTTGTTGCAGGTGTCCAGTGGGGAACATGGCAAAGGGTCACTGTACACATTGATTGCGCTACTGAGGGGACGGAACAGGGTACCATGTCCTTTTGCTTGCTGGATAGCACACACTCAGTCAGGAGATGTAACACATCAAAGTACTTTCTGATGTCAGTGGCACTGTTGTGGTCAACAGACAGCTGACTGTCAACCTGTGTTCCCCATTCTCTTATAACAACATCACTGCTCAGTGGACTACCACCAGTGTATTACTTTATGTGAGCCATGGTGTTCGCAAAGGTAATGGCAGCACCTCCCTTGACATTGAGGTAATGTCCAGGGTTCGTCACTTCTCTTGGCATTGAGGTAATTTTTAGGATTCTGACAATAGTCATAGGTGTCAAGTTGCCTTTGGGTGTGATGTCAAAATCACATGGATTGGGAATGCTACCACCCACCTTACTGTTGTATGCAGACATTATCAGCCAGGGTGCCTTTGTGTTCTCCTGCACCTCAGAAGGGTAAATCCCAAACATGAGAGGACATGGGTCCATAACCTGTGTGACACCAGTCATGTCTGATCATCGTTTTGACATGGTGTCCACTGCAATCACACCGCGGGTACTATCTGTGAGTCAATTTGCAGGAGAACTACTGATGCAGTGGTTGATGCCTAGCCAAGTGTGTGTGTGTATGATTCCTGGGTGGAGAGTGGTCTCTGAGTATTAGAAGGGTTGCCTATATTGTTAACTAACTCATACTGTCACATAGTCATTGCACATGGCAATACATATTTAGGGCTGTGGATTATCTACACCAACCTCTGTGGTGTTTGACAATTGCTGTCCTTGTAATGTGGACATAGGGACATATACTAGGTCCTCAGTATAATAATTTAGCAAAATCTGCCCCCAATGGATCCTGTTATTACACAATCACACCAACACCCACACAGGATACTGATGACACATGCACACACACTTGCCAGTACTGAGTGTCAAACCCCTACCTAGCTATGTATTGCTACTACAGTGTTACACATTTATGGCACATGCCATGGAGCTTATACGATGTATGTTGTCCCAAGGTACTTCTATGATGAGGAACATCACCAGCCCTTGTAAATACTGACATTGGGTGATGTAGTGGGTGAGAGATTTCACAAAATATTTTACCCTGCATACACATTTACATTTGCCAGGAGTGAGGTTCAAACCTCTATCTAACTATGTTTTCAGACCTTTATATTACACATTTACCACATACACTACTAAAGTTATATGATTTAGGGTTGCCAACAGGTACTTCTAATGTGAATGATATCTGCAGGACTGTTAAAGTCAGGCAATGAGAAGTGTACTGGGTGTAAAAAAGGCCAAAATCTTTAAAGTATGGACACATATATGTACACACACACTTACCAAGAATGAGATTCAAACTTCTACCGATGTAGTTATTGCTATTACATTGTTCCATGTTTATCATATGTGCCACAGAGCTTACAGATAGAACAGTGTCCAAACATATGTCTAAGGTGAGTGACATCAGCAGCAGTGCTAAAGGAGAGGTAAGGGAAGTGTGGTGAGTGTGAATGGCTACAAAATCAGGTCTTTACATGGACACACACACTTTTTTCACACAAACACACACATTTTCATAGTTGCCAGGACCGACGTTAGAATGCCCACCTAACTAGTTAGCTACACTTCAGTATTATGCAGTTACCGCGAGTGCCATGGAGCTTATACTTTGGAGAGCTGTCAAAAGGCAGTGCTAAAGGAGGGATAAGGGAAGTGTAGTAAGTGTGAATGTCCACAAAATCAGGTTTCAAAAAAGACACACACACACTCTCGCACAAACATTTTCACAGTTACCAGGACCGTGATTAGAACTCCTACCTAATTAGTTTGCTACACTACAGTATTACACAGTTATCACAAGTGTCATGGATCTTATATGCTAGAGTGCTGTCTAAAGGAATCTTTGAAGGTGAGTGACATCAGCAGCAGTGCTAAAGGAGGAGTAAGGGAAGTGTAGTGAGTGTGAATGGCCTCAACCACATTCATCTAGAAATATACAATCGCACACAACTTTATATTTGGCAGGACTGAGATTACAACTGCTACATGGATACTTATTTGTACTGTAGTGTTACATGGTTATCACAAGCACCACTGACACTATATGGCTGAGGGCTAACCAAAGGAATTTCTACACTGATGACATCAGCAATCATGTGATATAGGCCAATGGGATGTGTATTGGGTGGGAAAGGCCTCATAATGGGATTCTCTCTGTTGCTGTCTGTCTCTGTGTGTGTATGTTTGACACATTATATGATGTTGATTTTAGATATGTATGAGTATTCCTATCCAATGTTTGTGTGAAGTATCAATGGTGTACAATTTGGTGTGTGTGCACAGGGGTCCACTTTTTAATTTTGAAATACCAAAATCTCGAGTTTTGAGATACCAAACTCAAAACATCGAGATTTTGGTATCTCAGAAGTGAAAAGTGAACAAAAAACAACTAAAATAATGTTTTTCCAGGGGGACAAGCCCCCCTGCACCCCCACACACCCCCTACTTTAATATACCAAGTTTGAGATTGTGCTACAGTGAAGAGAATAGTAAGTGGAACAGGAGCATTACAGATCTCTTCACTGTAACGCAATCCCGGAGTTAGTATATTTAAGTAGGGGAGTGTGGGAGGTGCATGGGGGGGCTTGCCCCCCTGCAAAAACATTATTTTAGCTATTTTTTTTATTTCTTCACTTTTTAATTTTGAGATTCAAAAATCTCGACTTTCTGGGATCGGTATTTTGACAGTCGAGATTTTGGTATTTCAAAATTAAAAAGTTGACCCGTGTGCACAGACATCTGCGAATAATCCATATCTGTAGTCCACTGTTTTGTCAGACATGACCGTCACGAAGTGTGGGAGCATGCCCAGTATGACATTCTATATTGAGTGTGTGTATCCATTCCAGAGAGGGCTGGACTGCAGTTCAGGGTTTTGTGTGCTACAGCTACACCTAGCCAACTGTTTCTCCAGGATATCTGTAGATAGGTTGCCAATATGGAGACACAATGGGCGTAACATATGGGGGATCCTGTAACAATTGCTGTCTGTGCTGCTTGTGTAACATTGTTGGTTGTAGCATAGATTTTCTGAAACATGTACTGTTTTACACTGTGATATATCATGTCATCAACTACTGACAGTTGTCATTCTTTGCTCACAGTTATTTACCAGGGAGATACAAGATGAATGAAGCTGAGACCAATATTCTGAGGCATATAGACTACACATTCTGGCACACTCCTGCCATTGTGCTACAGACAATAGACTGCTGGTTCTGTGTAAATGGTCCAGCACCTTGTTAGTATGCTGGCTGGGGATCCCCTTCTTGCGCTTTTCTCAACTTCACAGAATGGTCATATCCTGCTGGGCCATGCCTCACAGCTGTACAGATACACCCAGGTTATAGAGAAGTAGGACTCATATATCTGGTCGGTTTACCTTCACCCTGTAGTTTACAATCAGTTTTGTGGTTATTCATGCATGGGTTTGCAGTCAGGGAGGTAGTATGGGTGGACATTAGAGTATCAGACTCCATGACATCCATGCTTCTACACCCCCACCATGTTATTCTATCCTCTTCCTAACATTATGTAAGCAATATCTCAGAGGTACCCTTTTAGCTGGGCCTTTATCCCAGTAGTATTTATGGACCATGCAGTAGGACATGGGGAGGCATGCTACTGTCACTTGTCAACATGGCCTTGCATTTGTTTTCTGTTTACTGTGTTAGGTTGTTAGTTAGGACCCCCTGACATGCCGTACACTGGCACTATGAGTGAGGCATGGGGCTTTGCCAGAGGACTGTAGGCCATTTGAGAGTGCTGCAGGCCATCTGTAGCAGGCCAGTGCATTCTCACAGAGAGATGGGTTCATGCTGTACTCATTCTCTACAGCAAGGATATGATCTATGATAAACCTGTGGCTGATGGTGGGGTGAGCTGGGTGCATGTGTGATATGGAAGCTACCGGCACCTGACTCACAGATATGTCTGGGACATTCCGTTTATGCTGGCTTGTGTGTGGACATGGGCAGCCTGTCATCACTTTATAACTGTGCCTTTTGTGGTCTGCCAGTGATTGGCCAGACTACCAGTATTCCATACTAGAGTGACAACTAATGTGATGCTAACCTCTATGTATAATTCCAAACTCGTGTGCAGTTGACAGTTATTTTATATGCACTCTGTGTAAGTTACTTCCACCTGTGTACTGTTTCTATGTATGGTCCCCCATTCATGGCATGTCCAGCTTTCCAATGGTGACAGATATTGACATCTGGACAGTGAGTATGTACAACTGCTGATATGGGTGTAGCTGAGAAGCAGTGTGGTTAGCACTGCAGTTGTTGGAATATGGCCCTGTCATTTTATTTTTATTTTATTTTATTTTATTTATTTAACATTTGTTGACCGGGAATGTCCGACTAGGTTCCACAGATCCTGTTTTCAGCAGAGGCCTGGGGAGAAATGCTCCAAATGCATGTCTTTGGAATGTGGGAGGAAACCGGAGTACCCGGAGGAAACCCACGCGAACACAGGGAGAACATGCAAACTCCACACAGAAGGAACCCCAGCCGAGAATCGAACCGGAGAACCTCTTGCTGTGAGGCGACAACGTTAACCGCTGCACCACTGTGCCGTCATCCACTGTACTGTACCTTGGCCACTGAGACACAACCATCCAGGCCCACATGCTGACTACTTCCAAGCAATATTAAACACACAACAAACTTACCACAATGACCCCTGCATATTGTACACATGCAACAATGTAGATTGGAACAGCTCTGGCAATCTGTGCTCCAGTGATATTATTCCTCAAACATAGATGTTACTACTACCCCTGCATATTGTACACATGCAACAATGTAGAATGGAACAGCTCTGGCAATCTGTGCTCCAGTGATATTACTCCTCAAATGTAGATGTTACTGCATTTCTACATGGGATTGTGGGGGGGGGGGGTACACACCTGACAACTTTAAACATTTGCAGTGACTGTACTGGTATTTTGGTTAGTCTGTTGGCTTTCATTTCATATTGTAATGTGACCTATCATGCAGAAAGGAGGCATATCAGTAGAGTACACATGTTAGATCTTAATGGCATATATTTCATTTTCAGACTTCTTACCCTTCAGAACTAAAATGCAACTGCCAGACCTGTTGTAGTATGTCTGTGTAGGTCTGGTGGGGCAAATGTTCACCATTGCCATCATTTGGGGGCCTTAGGCCGGCCTTTCTTTATGGTCATGTATATCTGTCCTGCTGGGTGAGGCTGGTGGTGGGTATGTGACCCTCACTGACATCCATGTGTGTGACCTATTGACACCCACAGTTATTTGGGCCATCACATGTACTGCGGTGGGAGTTGTCACCTTGTGTAGTGCTGCCTAGTATGTTGACACCAGTATTTGGTATGAATTCTCTGCTGTCCCATATAGCTGTCTGCTGCTATCCCATTCAGTCACCCAATTCCCTTGCATGCTTGCATCCATATCATACATACAAGTATGAGAACATACTGCACCATTCAGTAATTGATAGGAAGAGAGACCTACCTTGTTGCTGGGCCAGTACTGAGGATGGTGCTGGAAGGCTGACTATGTTGGATGCACGTAGTACACTCCCTATACGTGGTAAAGCACAGGTAGTGTCATGTTTGTCATCCCTTTTACTGTATGTGCAAGTCAGAGAGAGGTATCAGTCCCTGGGTCCCTACAGTGTCAGTGTGTGTGCTATGCATTGCCTCTTTGCCAAGACATGGGCATAGTGGGCATGCCTCCCTCTGCCTACAGGGGCAGACTCAGGATGTTCCTCCTCCGAGTCCCTCTGTGCCTGTCCTGGCCTTGGCAATGGTGGGGGGCCTGTGTGGCCCTGCCCTGTGCTGTTCCTGCTGTAACTGTTTCCCCAGGATCATATTGTGTAGCATGGTACATACTATGAACACTTGTGTACATGTAGCTGGAGAGTACTGCAAAACTCCACCAGATATGTCAAGGCAGCAGAACCATAACTTGAGTATCCCAAACACACGCTCTACAATGATCCTGGTTTGTGCATGTGCCTCATTATGATGTTCTTGTTTGGGTGTATGTGCATTTCTGATGGGTGTCATCAGCCACAGCTCCAGTCCATAGCCAGCATCCCCCACTAGATGGCCATATGGGATGTCCCCCTGGCAAATGCCTGCTACAGCTGTGAGCAATGCCAGATGTGGGAGTCATGATAGCTTCCAGAGCTGCCAGCCACACATTCATGATAATGCCATGGGCATCGCACACAACCTGGCAGTTGATGGAGGGGAAGCCCTTGTGGTATATGTAGACCCTGCCTTACTCACCAGGTGGTGCTTTGATGTGGATGTGCGTGCAGTCTATAGCACCAACTAGCTCAGGGTATTCTGCTATAAGGTGAAAGAGATGCATACATTTGGTCAATGCCTCATGGGTAGTGGGGAAATATATGTGCTCATTGGCATGTGGTGTCATGACATCCAGGAACTGGTGGAGTACCCTGGATGCTGATGCCTGTGAGACCCCCATTATATCCCCAGTTGGTCTTTGGAAGGTACCTGTGAGTAGTATTATTAAGCCTACACATACCTTGGTATCCACTGGGATGGGTTCCCCTCTTTTAGTTCTGTGTGTAAGGTGTTGCTGACACAGCTCAACAATTTGCTGTAGAATGTCCCTGTCCACCCTATAGCTCTCTACTATCTCCAACTCATGTAGGCCCTGGTAGATTACCCTGGGTCTGTACACTCTTCTCCTCCTCCTCACTGTGGGTCGGTTGTCAGCATTCTCCTCCTCACCACCCTCAGTCTCTAGCACATATTGATGAAGTAAAGCAGCTGCAGGCTCTAACATTTTTAGTAAGTTTTGCCAGTTAAAAATCCCCTGTCTGTTTACACCGGTGGTGTAGATTTTGTGGGAAAAAACAGTCTGTATGGTGTTTGCATAGTTTATAGTAGTGTGCTGGGCTGCTGCAGGTATAATTGGCTGATTCTGATACATTCAACCTGCCAGCTATGCTAGTTCTCATTGATTGCCTTACTACTGCGGTTTCCCCTTTCCAGTTCCTTCCTGTTTAAGACCCGAAGTGCGCCGCGCATACCCAGTACTCAAATGTAAACAGTGCTGCCATTTCCTCTTTTTTTTTCTATTTTTTTTTTTTTTAAACCCCGGTGTGCAGCACACACACCCATTTAGGCACATCTGACACACCCCCTTCCTTAGCTGTGCTTAGCTAAGGGCAAACACAGGCCACATAGCTCCAATGAGCTTACAGCAAGCATGACACAACTGCTTATGACGTCTTTCAGCTCTTACACTTGCACTGTTGTATTGCTGCACCTACACGGTTAGGTACAAGCTGACACTTTAAAGTAATCTGTGATTCAGTATAACTCCCCTCATTTGCATACCCTCAGTGTGTAGGTCGTTAGTTACTGCACTAACACGGACCCTTTTCCCTTGACAACCAGTGCCCCCTGGTATTGTTTACATTCTGCATGCCATTGACTATAATGGCAAAATGCAGAATTAACTTAAAATTGACTTTTCTAATTTTTTTTTATTTTCGGCACAATCCCGTTTGCGCGCCGCTGCCCTATGCTTAAACGGCCAAGATTGACCCAAAAAAAGTTTAATTTTCATAATAATTAATCACTTTTTAATGCCAATGGCCTTATATTTGGCCATTGGCATGTCTAATGTACATAATACATGGTTTTCCACGAGCTTTCGTGCCTCCATTTTGTCAGTTGCAGAAATGTACTCAGTTATTTTCTGAATACATTTCTGCACTGACACTGTTCTAGCACAGAGATCTGGCAGCTTGCTGAATTGCAAAATCACCTCATTTGCATGGTTTTCATGAGCAAATGAGGTGATTAGCATATTTCACATTTTTCTGCGCTAGAACAGTGTAGGACCGCTCGTGCACGTGAAAATGGCACTTAACTGCATTACTCGGTGGCCATTTTCTGAGCAGGAGCTCCTGCACAGTTCCTGCATAGAAAAAATGGCTTCCTGAATCCCAGAGATGGAAGATTCAAAGTTGGTCCAGTCTGTAAATATACATACATATCAATACAAATATTTCTTGCATGGCCAATAATTCCCTTCTAGTCTGCCAGTATACCAAAACAGTTATTCCCATTACTAGTGTCCAGGTTGTTCTTAAAAATATCCAAACTGGTGCTTGCTTTAATGTAATTTGAGAGTGTATTCCATGCATCAGCTGTTCTCTCCAAAGCCCAGTTACTACACCTGCCTTTCCTATATAATCTACATAGGTTGTCAGATGATTCTCTACTACTTTTTGATAACCCCAAACATTCCCAGAAAAGCTTTCTCTAACTGCCCTATATAACTGAATAAGGTCTCTCTTAAATGTTTATATGAGACATCGTACAAGTTCAGATATTTTAGTGTTTCATAATAGCTTCAATTTTCACATCCATGGATGCCCTTGTTATATTTTCACCATACTCTTTCCAATTTACTTCCTATGAAGTTTCCATATTGTTATTCCCTACACTGAAGTGGGCGTAACGTAACTTACAAACAAGGATTTCATCATTTCTGATTTCCTTGACTTTATCAGTCTCTTTATACATTCTATAGTTCTATAACTGTCATTGACTGATTGGTTGATATGATTAGAAAAACTCAAAGCCGTATCTACCCATATACCCAGGTCCTTAAATGAATGTACAGTTTCAGTCACTGTGTGCTGTATTAAATATTCACTAGTCAAATTATGTATACAAAATTGGATATGCATATATTTTGATCTATTTATCAGCAAATTATTCTCCTGAGTCCACAAGATACTATAAACAAGGACAGACTAAAGGAAAAATACTTTGTGAAGAAACTGCTTTCTTTCAGTTTGAGTAAGAAATATGCAATAGTTAGCATTACTTGTTTAAAAACACTGCTGGCTATAAATCCTAAAAAGGTAAGCAATCTACTCCTTATGCCTCCCTAGCCATTTATAGATGAGGCCTAGATTAATGTCATATACTGTTAGGGAACACTCCTCTCCTTGTTGTCTTATTTTTGTCTTTATGTCTTTTAAATTATACTTGCATATTCCACCCGCCATTGATTTCTCATCTTCCCTTTCTTTCCTCCGCCCTTTTCCACCCTAATCCCATGCTGTACTTTACTATAGAGATCTATTCATGCCCACTAATACCCTAATTAGTTTAATCCTCTTGGTATCATTCACTGTTAATGTCATATATTTATATCACATAATTATATTACATAATTAATTATATCAGTTCTAGTCAGTAAAGTTAGGTAACAGCCTTAGGATGCCTTTTATTCATGTATTACTGCTTACTGAATTTTCTTTATAAGTCAATGTTCTGTTTTTAATGTAATGTCTTGTATGTTGTAGTAGCTATTCTATTACTTTAATACATGGCAGTTTATAATTTTTCTCAGTGCTTGCGTCATTGTTCAAAACAAATAGTAAAATAAGTTATATGACACCTGGTTAACAGGAAAAAGTATGCTAATTAAACTTTTTACAAATATTGTCTCAGCAGTCCTATAGATGTGAACGAATGTCACAGCATTTTCATCTGCAATCATTGCAAATCATATTCAGTCTGAGCATCTAGAACGTTATTCCTGCCAAAATGACTAATAAGGACAATGCTATTGAGATGGTTTCATGTTATGGTTGACCAAATGAAGCCTCCATAAGTAACCAGAAAACAACCTTATCTCTAACCCAGCTGTAAGCTATACAATGGATAAAAAAGTTTTAATGATGTGTAAGGGTGAGGTATTAACTTTTTTTTGTTTTTAGAATTTCAGTGTAAGCAAAGCACTTAGTTCTAATGTATTTGAGAACAAAGTGCTGCATTAAAACCAAATGGCTCAATGGACTTCCAGCAGTAGAGAAGAGCTGAACACACCTGGCATGGGCTAGAAACTTTTGCAATTTAATTTTAATCAGTGAAACAGCAATTTTAATCAATATTCCCAATGTCACCTGCAAGATAAATGACCCGTTAGGGAGCAAGAACAAGGATATTAAGCTTTTCTACAAGAAAACTTTTAAATAAGCTGAAACATGCAGCTGTGACAGACTCAACAATTAGAAATTGCTTCTTTATGGCAGCCTCTTCAACAGCAAATGTATGAACAAATTGGCTTACTAATCATAACTATTAAAATAAAAAAGCTCATTGTCAATGATTATTCTCAGATAGTGAAGAAAGGAAGTGATTTCAAGTCGTACTGTGCTCATTGCAAAATAAATAAGTTAAATGCTATATTCACTACCCTGGTATTTTAAGGATCACAGCAGCTTATGAAGTGAATAACTTTGCCTCTCCAGATACTAACTGGCAAACATTGTGAGAGCAATGCCTGATACCACCTGACACAAAGATGGACAAAAACAGCTGGGTCAGATAAACTACCTCATTTTACAAAACCACCACTGCCTAGGTGACAAAGAAAGCTGGAGATGCAGTCAGTCAAAGCACCGGCCAGCACAGAAAAATCAAAGAGATGAGAACAATGGCAAATTAGCACTAATTACCATGCACAAGACAAACTGTATCAGTTGATACTGAAACACCAGACGGAGTCCTGACAACTGCAGTTTTAAGTACAGTATTTTTCCTGAATATTTACCATTATATCTGGGGATTATCCTAGTTAACTGCTGAATTTCACTGGTTTGCTGGTTTGCACTCAGTAGTTAAATTCTTGGGGGATACATAACAGTCTTATGAGGAAAGTACAGTTGTGTTAGGCACTTACCATAAATATAGATGTACAAGTAGTGTTGCTGTTGAAGTAATAACTCTAAAGATTTCCTGACTTGCAGGAGCCCAAGTCTGTCCCAAATAGCAGAGATCTCCCCCTCCCCCACATCCCTGTGGATGCCCACACCTTCCCCATCAAGACATCGGTAATATAAAGGGTCATCAGCTAGAGTTATCTTCAGGTCTTTTTTGCCCCAGTCTGATGCATTCTGTCTCTAGATCACTGGGAGCACTACCTGCCTAGATCTGTCCTCACACAGCATCAGATGGGATATGAAATGGGAGAGACCTACCAAGGATGGGAGAAGGACAAAGAAAGGAATGTTACCCAGCCCAGCCCTAGATATGCTAATGCTTGTTCATGGATGCAGAGTGATAGAGAGTTGTGGAATTTGGAATTTTTTGCCATTTTACACTGTTGCTTGGGGTCTAGCAATGTTTTTGCTTCAAGACTGCGTGATTTGGCAGAAGTACCATCACACACCTGCTAATCAACCAGAAAACAGACACTACAGAATATACACTGAAACAAAATCTGATTGCAGGTTTCTAAGTCCATCTAAGGAATTTTTTATCAGCCCCCCCCCCCCACAAGCACACACACACACACACACACACACACACACACACGCACACACGCACACACACGCACACACGCGCGCACGCAAGCACGCACACACACACAGGCAACCCCCCATCCATCTCAACTGTCCATGATTTTACAGAATGTCCCTTGTTTTCTCTCTTGCTCTGTCCTTCAAAACTTGTGTAGTATAACAGTCAGTTAGTAATGCAAGGCATTACAGTTTCATACATCATATTAGTCAGAAAATACATCAGGATGCAAGAGTGGTATTACTCTGTTATGTCCCCCTATCAGCATATAGGACTAAAGCTCTACCTTGTTAATCAAATCACTTCTGTGCCAAGGGTACAGTGTAAGAACTGATAGTACTACAGAATACTGGAATGAACTGGAAATAATTGGAAGAAACTTGAATGAGACTGGAATGAAGGTCTTTATCTGTTAATTACCCAGATCTGTGCTGAAGAGGTGTCAGTCTCTCCCTTTATAGGCCAAATCTTCTTGTATCTTTCAGAATAAAGTCTGCATACACTGTAGTTCAGTTAAGAATGTTATCATGTACAGTGGAGGTAGATGTCAACAATGTCAGTAATTTCTGCACTCGTTATAGTGGCTGTAAATTCTGTACTCAGAATGTGTTGTCTCTAATAACAGTGATGATAATTATGTCCATAATTTCTGCATTCATATTCCCATCCTCCTGAATATTATCATTAATATTCTGGAATGCTGGACATTTGACCTGACTTCTGCACTCACTCGAGTGTCTGTACCAAACTTCTGGGAACTGCACTGTAAGGACTTTCTACATATCAGTCCAAATATACTGACCACCTGTAAGAGAAGTATCTCCTAATAATACTAAAACCCTCTACATTTCCACACACCTATTTAACCTTGGTTCCTAAGCCTTGTGCTATACAAACAAAATGTGTTAGTATTCAATGTACTGCACATTCTGCTTTTATCAGTATTCTTGACTGAAGGTTATTTTCACTGATTAAAAGTGCATTCACTGAAACTTTACCCAGACCGTGAAGGCCTGCTTTAATATGGCTGCATTTCTAGACTTATGCAAAGATAATACTGTATTTTTGTCTAACAACTGACACCTGATCTTACAACTCCTCCTGAGATACCTCAATACACATAGGCATCTATTTCTATAGTTACTTTAAAATATGAAATATAAAATGAAGACACAGGCCTAACCTTACATGTTCAGGCCTACGCAAGCTCTATTCTACTAACTGTATTTAGGTAGGATTTATTCCATAACAATTGTCTCTTAAGTTACTGAAATGGGATTTACTTCTGTAATTACTTTATCATCATCATCATCATCTTCTTTCGGCTGTTCCCATTAGGGGACGCCACAGTGGATCATTGTTTCCATTTCTTCCTGTCCTCTGCATCATGCTCTTTCATACCAACTGCCTGCATGTCCTCTCTCACCACATCCATAAAACTTATCTTAGCCCTTCCTCTTTTCCTCTTACCTGGCAGCTCCATCCTTAGCATCCTTTTCCCAATATACCCAGCATCCCTCCTCAGCACAAGTCCAAATCAACGCAATCTCGCCTCTTTTGCTTTGTCTCCAAACTGTACAATCTGAGATGACCCTCTAATATACTGATTCCTAATCCTGTCAATCCTAGTCACACCCAGTGCAAATCTTAACATCTTTAACTCTGCCACATCCAGCTCTGACTCCTGCTTTTTTGTCAATGCCACCGTCTCAAACCCATATAACATAGCTGGTCTCACTACCCTCTTGTAGACCTTATCTTTCACTCTTACTGGTACCCGTCTGTCACAAATCACTCCTGACACTCTTCTCCACCCATTCCACCCTGCCTGTACTCGCTTCTTCACCTCTCTTCCACATTCACCATTACACTGAACTGTTGATCCCAAGTACTTAAACTCATCTAGCTTTACCAACTCTACTCCCTGCATCCTCACAATTCCTCTACCCCCCCCCTCTCATTTACACACATATATTCTGTTTTTAGCCTTGCTGACCTTCATTCCTCTCCTCTCTAAAGCATATCTCCACCTCTCCAGGATGTCCTCAACCTGGTGCCTACTCTCACTACATATCATAATGTCATCTGCAAACATCATAGTCCATGGGGCCTCTTGTCTGATCTCATCTGTCTACCTGTCCATCACCACTGCAAATAAGAAAAGGCTCAGAGCTAATCCTTGATGTAATCCCACCTCCACCTTAAACGTATCTGTCACTCCCACTGCAGTCCTCACCAATGTCACACTACCCTCGTACATATCCTGTACCACTCTTACATACTTCTCTGCCACTCCTGATGTCCTCATACAATACCACAACTCCTCCCTAGGCACCCTGTCATATGCTTTCTCTAAGTCCACAAAGACACAATGCAACTCCTTCTGACCTTCTGTGCATTTCTCCAACAACACTCTCAGAGCAAACATTGCATCTGTAGTGCTCTTTCCTGGCATGAAACCATACCGTTGATCACTAATGATCACCTCCCTTCTTAACCTATCTTCCACTACTCTTTCCCATAACTTCAAGCTGTGACTGATCGATTTTATCCCTCTGTAATTACTGCAGCTCTGCACATCTCCCTTATTCTTAAAGATAGGTACCAAAACACTTTTTCTCCACTCCTCAGGCATCCTCTGACTTTCCAAAATTCCATTAAATAATCTGGTTAAAAATTCCACTGCCATTTCTCCTAAGCACTTCCATGCTTCCACTGGTATGTCATCTGAGCCAACGGCCTTTCCATTCTTCATCCTCTTCAAAGCTGTCCTTCCTTCCTCCCTGCTAATCCGTTTCACTGCCTGATTCACTATCCCACATCATCCAACCTTCTCTCCCTCTCATTCTCTTCATTCATCTACTCAACATACTCTCCTCACTTGTGAGTATGTTTCCCTCACTATCCTTTATCACCCTTACCTGTTGCACATCTGTCCCAGCTCTGTCCCTCTGTCCAGCCAATCAGTATGGGTCCTTTTCTCCCACTTTAGTGTCCAATCTCTCATACAACTCTCCATATGCCTTATCCTTAGCCTTTGCCACCTCTCTCTTTGCCAGGCGCCTCATCTCCTTATACTCATGTGTACTTTCTTCATCTCTTTGACAATCCCACTTCTTCTTCGCCAGCCGCTTCCTCTGTATACTCTCCTGTACTTTTCCACTACCAGGTCTCCTTGTCCTCCTTCCTTTGTCCAGATGTCACACCAAGCACCTTTCTAGCAGTCTCCCTAACTAGCTCTGCTGTAGTTACCCAGCTATTCGGTAACTCTTCACTGCCTCCCAGTTCCTGTCTTAACTCTTCCCTGAACTCCACCTCACAATCACCATTTTTTAACTTCCACCATTTAATCCTTGGCACTGTTTTCACACTCCTCCTCCTCTTCTTGATCACCAACGTCATCCTACAGACCACCATTCTATGCTGCTTAACTACACTTTCCCCTGTCACCACTTTACAGTCTCTAATCTCCTTCAGACTGGCCCTGCTACATAGGATATAATCCACCTATGTGCATCTTCCTCCACTCTTGTACGTCATCCTATGCTCCTCCCTCTTCTTAAAATATGTATTCACCACAGCCATTCCCATCCTTTTCGCAAAATCCACAATCATCTGACCTTCTGCATTCCTCTCCTTAACACCATACCTACCCATCACTTCCTCATCCCCTCTGTTCACTTCACCAACATGCCCATTGAAGTCTGCTCCAATCACTAGTCTCTCACCCTTGGGTAAATTCACCACCACTTCATCCAACTCACTCCAAAATTTTTCTTTTTCATCCATCGCACACCCAACTTGTGGAGCATATGCACTAACAACATTCATCATTACACCACCAATTTCAGACACTCTCTTCACCTCCAAAACACTCTTGGCATACTGTTCCTTTAGGATAACCAGTACCGCATTTCTCCTGCCATCCACACTATGATAGAACAATTTGAACCCGCCTCCTATACACCTGGCCTTACTTCCCTTCCATCTGGTCTCTTGCATGCACAATATATCAACCTTCCTCCTCTCCAGCATTTCAACTAGCTCTCTCCCTATACCAGTCATACTGCCAACATTCAAAGTTCCTACCCTCACTACTACACTCCTAATCTTCCTCCTCTCTTCCTGCCTTCTGGCATGCCTTCCCCCTCCATTTCTCCTTTGGTCAACAGTAGCCCAATTTCTGCCAGCACCCTGTTGGCTGACAGTACTGGTGGTAGTCATTGTTAACCCGGGCCTTGACCGATCCGGTATGGAAATATGAAATGTTCTCTGCATAAGTCATTTTGCAGAGGTTTTACGCCGGATGCCCTTCCTGATGCAACCCTCCCCATTTATCCGGGCTTGGGACCGGCACAAAGAAATGCACTAGCATGTGCATCCCCAGTGGCTGGGTTACTTCTGTAATTACTTTATAAATTTCTTAATATGGTCCGTGAAGGATACTATAATGATCACTAGAACTAATACAAAATAACTTTTCTTTATCTAGTAAATAAACTTGCAATTTTAGTTTGGACCACTAGGAATCACTTGAGCATTTATGCCCTGTTTGTATTGAAGTCTCTTAACTTTATGACTTAATTATAACTGGGCAATTATTTAATGTGCTATAATTAGTAAACTCTCTTTTTTACACCTATAATATATGTATCGTGAAGCATAATTACCATATACTATATTAACTTGTTTCTGTAAATTTTCAGGTAGATTTGTTATTAATAATCCTGTCTATTTA
This sequence comes from Protopterus annectens, assembly GCF_019279795.1. Classification (NCBI taxonomy): domain Eukaryota; kingdom Metazoa; phylum Chordata; order Ceratodontiformes; family Protopteridae; genus Protopterus; species Protopterus annectens. The sequence continues at coordinate 494,740,333 of NC_056726.1, forward strand.
CCTTTTAAATTTCTATGTGCTGTAATAGACTATGCCTTTTAAATTTCTCTGTTAAATATCCTGTAAATTTCTACATGCTGTAATAGTAGAAGTACCTTTACTAAAACCTATGCTTTCTGTAGTTCAGATCTACACCTCTGCATACCCTGTCAGTGTCTTTTTAACTTTCTGTCTAATATATTAGGTAATGTGCACTGTATTCTGTAAATTAATTAACAAATCAAGCTTGACCTGTTATGCCGTGAGTATATTAAATAACTATTACTACTTATTCTTTAGATAACTTATCTTGATAAGCCTGTTACAAATAATTCTTTGACTTTGCCCTTAAAACTTGTTTGTTTGTGTCTTTCGACTTTTCCCGGTTAGGGGTCACCACAGCGGAACTCCGGTCCGCTAATGATTGGAAGTGGATTTTTACGTACCGGGTTACCAGCCCCAACGCACAACCTTCAACAAAGGCATACCCCATTCATGTATGCCTCCACACAGAAGACGCTCTAGCTGAGAATCGAACGGGACAACGTCTTGCTATGAGTACTGAATAATGTGAAGTTTGATGCAATTGCATGTAAATTGTATAATAATGCTGTTAGAAATGTATAGCTGAGTATGAGTGTTAAATTCTAAAATCTGATTGAAATGTACTGTACTAAACTCATAACTGAGTATGACTATCATATTCTGAAACTTGACTGAAATGTACATTAAAGTGATATATATTTATACTGAACATTTAAAATAATTGTGTATAAATGTTATATTCTGGAAACTAACTAAACTAATACTAAAGGAATCCCCCTTTCTGTCAGTGCTACCTGAACACAAAAGCATGAACTAAAATCTGGTAAATGTTCTACTCTGGGAGCTAAACCATCACTACGGGAATACCTTTTTTCTGTTAGTATCATTTGAAGATAAAACATAAACTAAAAGTTAGTACTTTTATACAATTGTCTGAAAACATAAAAACATTTGCATACTTTCTTTAACTCTATTCTGCATAAATGCACATCTGTTGCATACACAGTTTAACGTTAAAGAATTTAGATACCTGAAACAAACTTAAACAAACATTGAAGGAGAAAAAACATAATTTTTAATTCTGGTTTTGCTGGTCTTGTCTTTCTGTAGATAAGTCACATGTGTACCACAGCTCTTGCCAAGTTTAGGATTTACTCCGCATTGTCCCAGTCACTGCTGAGGTATTGGAATGACTGCCTTAATGTCCAAATATCTTTTCTTTTACACTTAGGCCTTCCAAATTCCCCACCCTTCCCATCTCCTGTCCAAGGCTGGGTGGCTAATATATTTTTCTTTTTTTTAAACAGCTTTATTAATATTAGAACTAATAGATAATTGTTTACATTAGAAATGAACATTTTCCAAATAAGTATCTTCATAACCATAAAACAAACTTATATAAACTATATACAAAAAAGTTCTCTACATGTATAAATTATCAATTAAATGAAAATACAATTGTTTGTCAAATATTTGTAAAGTTATTAAATTATTTTTATAATAAGTCATAGACTTTCTTCCACAAATTACATTTAGTAGTATTCCTGGAGGATCTTAATTTGATGGTCAAGTATTCTAGATTACAGAATTCAAGAAGTATATTTTTAAATTCTTGAAATGAAGGTGAAGTATTTGATTTCCAGTTTCTTATGATGGTTTTCCTTGCAATTGATAAAATAGACCAAATAAAAGAATGGTTATCTTTTCTAACACAAACAGGGACTGGAGTATTAAATAAAACAAGAGATTTGGAGAGAATAAAGTTATCTGTAAAAATAGCTTGTAAAAAGAAGTTAACATCTTCCCAAAATTTGTTTAATTGTATACAGTCAAAAACCATATGTGCCCAGTCAACGTTTTCTTCCATATTACATCTCCTACATTTAACAATACATTTATTGAATTTACTAAGAGAAAAATGAGTGATAAATGATCTATATAAATATCTCCATGTAAATAATTTCCACTTTAAAGATTAAGTGGTAACATTAGCTGACTGCAATATATTTACTTTGTTATTATCTGTAGGAGAATGATTATTTATTAATGTGAAATAATTCCAGTAGTTGTCCGATACCACATCTACATCAAATTTAATAGCCTTATATAAGATAGACAAAATTTTTTAGTTGGTGTTTCATGTTCTAAATATAAACTCATATACTTAATTAATTCTGGTACAGAGTTTTTAATTGTTGATGAGTTTATTTGTGACGTATTTCCTAGCATCATATAAATCCAGCCAAGAACGTGAATGATATTCATACTCAATTTTAAGCAACATAATGGATTTTAGCTCATTATTTGACATCATATGAAACCAAAATGTTATATTTTTTTGCTGAAATGAAGAGATTTTTGTATAATCAGATGAAAATATAACCCCATGTGTATAGGCTATAGAAAATAGAAGAAATAACCAGTCCTTGTAAATATTATATTTATAAATATAATTTCTAAAAGATTTTAAGAGAAACGTTAAATAATTAGATTTAAAATCAGGGTGTGATTGGAAGTAAAATATTATTTAAGAACCCAAATGAAAATATTGTTTAATAGATCTAATTTCTGTTGTTTATTATTATCTATTGTATTGCATACTAAACTTTCTAGAATTTTTTTCCATTTAGCTGAATAGTCAACATCTATAAGTAGCGAGATAGTTTTTGCCATTGAGGAAACTTGATAAATCTTCAAGTCGGGCATAGCTATGCCACCATTATTCCAATTTCTCATTTGATAATATAAAGCTATTCTATGTTTAATCGGGAACCATAAGAATTTTTGAATCATAGAGTTACATTTTTTAATTATATAAGTTGGGGGAGGTAAAGAAATTGACTGAATGACATAAAGGAGTTTAGAAAGCAGAATCATCTTAATTATTTAAAGTTTTTCATCCATTGAAAAAGGGATCTTGCTCCATTTATTAATAAGGTTTTCTATTGTTATTAGACTTTTATTATCATTTATTCGAATATCTTTAATATTTTTAGTGATTATAATACCCAAATAAAGTAGTTCATCAGATTGTGTCAAATATTTAGTGAAGCTGTTATGTAATTTACATTTCTTAGGACCAATTGTCAAGATTTGTGTTTTTTTATTATTAAAGATTAGGCCTGATTTTTTTGGAAAATAATCAATATCTATAAAAAAAAGCTCTAATGGAGTTGTTATTTCCTTCTAAAATAACAAGTATATCATCTGCAAACATTTGTATTTTGGAACATTCATTTAAACTTAAAGAATAACCTTCAATGTTTTCATCATTTCTTACCAAATTAGCCCAGGGTTCCATAATTAATGTAAATAATAACGGGGATAGCAGGCATCCTTGCTTGGTACCTTTAACAATTGGGATATTCTGAGCTATAATGGTGCCTATTTTAACATAAGCTTGACTGCCTTGATATGACTGGATTATTAAATTAACAACTTTGTTGGAAAAGTTTAATTCCTCTAATAGATTAAATAAATAATCCCAGTTAATTGAATCAAATGCACAGTTTATGTCTAAACTAACTAGTGTTAGATTTTTATTTAAAAATTTAACTGATTCAATTAGAGATAGGGTTCTTTTAATATTATCATAAGACTTTCTGTGTACTATGAATCTAGTTTGATCATGTTCTACTAAATGTAGTAGAAAATGTTTGAGTCTATCTGCAAAGATTGGCATAAACATTTTGTAATCAACATTTAGTAGAGATATTGGTTTATAGGATGAACAAGGAGTAGGGCCTTTATTAGACTTCAAGATAGGGGAAATAAAAGTATACTTCCAAGAGGGAGGTATTACGTTTTCATTTTGGGAAATATTAAAAACCTTATGTAATAATTTTAAAGTGTTTGTAGGTAAGATTTTATAAATTTCTGATATGATGCCATCATTTCCAGGAGCTTTATTTGATTTTAATTTAGTAATTTGTAATTCAAGTTCTTTAAAAGAAATAGGTTTATCTATAATAGTTGCTTGTTCATTTGAAAGTCTTTTTTTTAGTATATTTGTTAAAGATTTTAATTTCCTCATTGGTATCAATTATGTTATATTTCTGATTTATATTGAGAAAGAACTGTCTAAATTCAATTAGAATATTTTGTAGATCTGTGACTTTCCTTTTTTTATTAGGAGAAAATATTTTATTTATATGATTAAATTTAGTTAGTCTTTTAGTTTTGTTGGCTAACAAATTTAGAGATCTAGGATTAATGGAAAAGTTTATAAATTTAAATTTATCTAGAGCAATCATAGTTTTGTGATTTAATATCTCTAGGTATTTGTTATTTAATGAGTTTATTTCTTTTCTTTTGTCACTGTTATCAATATCTTTTTCTTGGCTAAGTTTTAAAAAATCTAATTTACTTTGTATGTCATGCAGTTGTTCATCCCAACTTTTCTTCTTTTTATGGAACCAGTTAATAATATTTCCATGAAAATACCACTTTAAGGCATCCCATACATACATTTCAGAGGTATCATTAGTATTATTAAAGTCAATAAAATTCTGGGTTTCTAGAATTATGAATTCTTTAAAATTATTCAGCTTTGTTATGTATACAAGTATTCTTTCTATTTGGGTGCTGTATGTTGAATTTACTGTAATCTCAAATATTATAGAATTATGATCCGACAAGGGGCAAGTAATCACTTTGGCATCCGTTAAGGAATCTATCAAATTGTTGGAAAATAAGACTCTATCAATCCTTGAAAAAGTATTATGTCTATGTGAAAAAAGTATAGTATGAGGAACTAGGTTTAGCAAAAATATTGATATCTTTCATTAGGTAAGTTTCTGAGAACTCTTTTAACTTTTTGGCAGGAGCTGTAATTTTTCTTTTACTGAGTGATGTTGAGTCTTTAATATCAAGAATACTGTTAAAATCACCTGTCATTATTATATAACCTTTAGATAATTGAGTAATATGGTCTAAGTGTTGCTTTACTGTATTAGTACCAATTCCTGGAATCCAGTATAAGTTTACTAGGGTATAAATTTTGTTATTTAATTCAGTAGTAATAAGACAGAACATTCCCTTTTCATCTGTAAAAGTGTCACTTATTTTTGGAGATAGTAAAGAGGTATTCCATAAAATAGCAACTCCTCTCTTCTTTTGAGTATGTTCAAAACTTATCAGTACTTTATATGATTTGTTATCCAATCTCTTTATGTCTTCCTTCTTTAAATGAGTTTCTTGTAAGAATATTAAATGCATTTTATGTAATTTAAGAAATGTAAACAAACTTCCCCTCTTACTGGGGTTACTCAATCCATTTATATTTAATGAAATACCTCTCATTTATCATTAAAGTTGATGTTAGAGAGATATATTGACCAATAACTTATATTGTCTTTGTAAATTATAGGAATACTATTTGTTTGATCTTTTTTAAAATGAAGTAATGAAATTTATATATTATGTTCTTTTTTCCATTTAGTAAGAGAGAACGTTAAAATGAAAATTTGCAATAACAAATTCTGATAAAAAAATCAAATAATTTATAACCTCCTACAACCCTACTTGAGTATAATACTCCTAATTCAATTGACATATTTTCACTTGAATTAACCCCAAGTCCTATAGCAGAGCCTGTTCAGCATCTGTCTAATGCAATGAATCAAATCTAAGTAATATAGACATTGCTTCTCATGAATAGAAGAATAAAGATTTATGTATGATACAGACAATGAAAAAAACTATTTAAATGTTATGTAAATAATATACAACCTTTCATTTCTATTAGAGAGCATACTAATATGTTCAACTTTTAACTGACCATTAAAATGGCTCTTCTCTTTTTCTCTTTTCTTCTTAATAGATTGTATTACTTGATATTATGCAACTAGAAAAGTATCGATCTTTGTTCTTTGTAAACATAGAAATAGTCCAACAATACCAATTAAATCAGGCTGTCAATATTATTACATTTAGAGTATTGGCATGTTAAGATATTCTAAGCAACATGCATCAGATATTGAAAAACCCCAAGCCTTAATTTGCTTAGGTGCAGTGTAAACGATTATCTTAAAAATAATATTTTAACAAACAAGAGAGCTAAAGTATTAATAAAATTTGAATAACTTCTGCATCTGCCATTAGAGCATGAGCTGATTTTGTTAAAATAATTTCAAGCAGAAATGATCAATATCATGTTTCTGAATGATAAACATTATGAAAGCTATAATGTTCCTGTCATACTGTTTATATTCATATTGCTTGTAAATGTGTAGGTAAGGAACAAATTGACAGTACTTAACGTGCATTATATTATACAGCATTATAACATAGCTAATACAAATTATCACTCAAGCAGCCTCAATTATGATCACAGCCACTTAAATAGCCATCTTTACTGCCTGCTATGGTTACTACCTGTCTATCTTTATAGAAGATAGTTCCTATTTCAGAAATTGTGTCTTGCATAACATGTAAATTCACAAATGTCTTGACATTTTTGAAAACAACATTTCCTAAGTTATCTCTAATAGTTGCATAAAACAATTACTTTGCACCTGGAACAGCTTAATATTGTATGAAATAACAGAAATGACTCAAATTCCAGATAACTAAATTTCCATTTTGTCATAAAGTAAAATACAATTCTTTGTATCAGTTGTAGGTTTAGTTTTCCCTGTGAAATCTGAGCAGTCTGTAAAAAGACCAGTCAAAACTTTCTCTACAGAGCTGATTTATCTCCCTAACAGCTTGTACCCAAGGCAGTCACTTCCTTTACACTTCCCTAGTTATGACTCTATGTAGGGAAGAAGGTCTGTGACATAACCCCCCTTCTGCAAACATACCCAAATGATTGCTTTTTTAAAACATTCTAAATGCAATTATACCAAAGCATCTGTTTGGTTTAATATCTGTTTCACTGGAGTTACAAACATTTGATTTCTTATTCTTCATTAAATATTTTGGAGAAGACAACTGCTCATTTAGAAAGTGTTACGCCAATAATATATTGTTTTGCATTGTATATTCCAGAACTGATAGTAAATATGGCAGTGTTATCATTTTTAATATTTCTCCTTCTCTGGTGTTCTTTTAGTCATTACCATTTGAAGAAAATAAGGCTATACAGTCAAAAAATGCAAATAACAAGTATTACGTATTGTATTATTAAAAAATAATAAGGAATGTCTTCTTTTTAGTAGCGTTTGAACATTCTAAGCTAGGATGGGTAGTTCATGGTTGAAGGTTTATGCAATATGTCATTTCTTGTGTGCTGCCGTAATGAAGAAGCAGACTGTTTGTGTGAACAACCCTGTTAACTGATCCCGAGCTGATCTTGCTGAAAGATTAACATGTAGAGGTTTCAGTGGTAAAATAGTGAGTGCATACTCATTTTTTCTCTTTAGCCTTTTGATTTTTAGTTGTCATGAGCTAAGTATGCTGTTTACAGAGCACAACTGCCCAAAGTAAATGGAGCCAAACAAACAAAAAAGAAAGCCGTTGAGCGTTACACTAGTTGCCCATCTCAGTCATCTCCCCACCAATGCACCTTGAATAGTTAACATTTAGCACAAAATAAACATGTGCAAAGCAACGAAACATCTGAGCAGTCTAATCAAAGCATCGGAAACACATCACAATGCATCAATATACAAATTGGACATTAGATCTCATCCCAAACAATCACAATTGCACTCTGCCTTATCAAAAACAGACATTTACTGCATAAGGCTATCAATAGCTATAAACAGCATACTGCAACATACCAAAAGAAGCGACAGGAATCTAACAATTCATATATACCAATGAACATCACCATAGCACAACAGTAACACTGTACAAGATCCTAAACACAGTATTGCCCTAATAAAGATATCAGTGCAGCATTGGATGTCTAGTATCCAGTTGTATACTAACTACAAGCAAATATAAGGAGAAAGTCATGCAGCAAAGTCTGTGCTACCCACACTTAAAGCTTATTCAGGTTAAAAAGTGCAACAACAAATACTATACTTTTCCTTTACCTTTCCAGTAAATAATAGCAACATTAAGCCACTTTAATGTTATATATTAAATTAACCGAATAATAAAAGCATCAATAAATCAAAATGATAATTTTATAATTTAATAACTTACCAATTGTCTCAGTTTCATTCTCCCCAACTCAAGGGTTGAGTGTAACAATGTTGAAGATTGTTAAGAGTATTTTATAGTTGGAACAACATTGTTTTTTGTGCTTTTTTTTCTGTTCAAGTGATTTCCAGGTTTCATTTTCAGCAACTCTTTTTGAACTAGGATTTGCCCACGCCATATCTTCAATTTTATCTAATATTTTGTTTGTTTTGATGAAAGAAAGAGCAGAGTCTACATCTTCAAATATTTTGTAGTATTCTGATGAAAGATTTTCAGCCTTGCTGGGAATAATAAATGAGACTTTATTTGATTTTTTAAAATTCTTTAATCAAAGGCAGAAAGACTTTCCTTTTGGAAATTACCATGAGGAAATAGTCATTATCAAAACGGATTAGAGTATCTTTTATTTTGATTGTAGATTTTGCCCAGGCAGTCTTTAAAACAATTTCTTTGTCATGGCAGGATAGAAATTTAACAATTACAGATCTTATTGAAGTGCTTTTGCTGTTTTTGGAAGAAACCATAGATCTGTGTGCTCCTTCTATTCCATAGGAAAAAGCTTCAGGTAACTCTAAGATTTCTGGTAACCATGAGGACAGGAATTTTTCCATGTTATTATTTTCTATATTTTCAGGCAAACCAAATATTCTAATGTTGTTGCGGCATGATCTATTTTCAAGATCATCTACTTTTGATTGAAGTAGAGTATTTTGCTTGAATAAAAATTCTATATTATGTTCACCTTCCTGTATCCTAGTGTTCATATGATTTAAGGCAGATTCAATCCCAGAAATTAGCTGTTTCTGTAGCTGCATATCTTCATGAAGGGTATCCATTTGTTTAGTAGTATCCAGTTTAATGTCCATTCTGTCTATTTTACTAGTTAAATCTTATATGTTAGACAGCAAGGGCTGCAGTTCTTTTTTAAAGGTTGTATCTTGATGGGATAATTTGGTGAAGCTCATTCTTTTTTCTGATGAAGAAGAACTTATTACTGTAGATTTTGACAGGAAAATATTCAGATTTCAAGGAATTTTTTATATACTATCCAATTCTATATTAATATGTATCAAATGAATAAAAAATAACTACAAAAAGGTTAGTATATCCAAAAAAAAAAAACTGTCATAATAGATCTGAAAAGACAGAGCTGAAGAGAATAGCTGCTACTCACAGCACATCTTGGCCACGCTCCCATATAATATTTTTCTTGACGGTATTTAAAACCAAACTGGAAATTATTCAAATATCCAAAACTGACAGTGTGTCTTTTTGCAGAAATATCTGCAAAGCACAAAAAAGCAGTATCAGGTCCTTAAAATAACATTTGCTGCTTTAACAATTATAAACCGATAGCATTGCTTGTTGCCCTGACTTTACTTACATTTTTTCTGCATGAAATAAACATATGCTACTAATAAACTATTATAAGTCTGTAAGCAAACTGATAATATACTATAGTGAAATGGACCTATGTTATTAATAAATACATTCTCACAAGTCTGTAACTAAACTTATAGTGTACTAAAGTGAAATGGAAAGGCTATAACTTCATTGTTAAATCAAAGAGTAGCCTCACTGGCATCATTTTTCCTTGTCATACCTTCAAATAAAACTAAAGTAGCAAGCTGACACTGTATTAATATTTCAACATTGTTTGCATTTCTGCAACTTTATAAAATTAATCTTAACTGTTGAATTTTCTGTGTTTACTCTTTGACCTTAAGGTTATAATTTACAAAAGAATTTCTTCAGTGTGCAGGTCTTTGCCCTCTGCTTTACATGTAGCTATTTCCTTAGTTGACATCATTTAACTCTTTCACTACTACTGAATGCTGCAAGGATTTATCATTACTGTCTGCAATTTTCTTTGGATAAATAGTAAGAACTTTTACTGCATAAAACTGCCACTAATAATATTAAATTCATCTTTACCATACTGTTTTATGGCATACAGTACTGTCTTTAATTTAGCTTGTTGAGCTTGCCTGTAATCTGATAAATCAGTTACATCAGGCTTGGGAAACTGCAATTTCTGTATGAAATATATACACTCTTGACCTGTTTCCACATACACATTTATTGCTACAATTGAACTGATCTGATTCTGGAAATGTATTTGTCTGTCCTTTATACAAATATGTGAAGTTTCTTCATATAGTAAAATTACATTGCATTATTTTCCTAGCATGAGATTTAAACCTGTGGCTTTAATGATATAATATTTATGCTGCACTCTTTTCTTGCATGGGATCTGAAATTTTGACTGTACTGTCACTTTTGAAATGTAGCATTGACTTTAAATTCTGCATTCTGTAAACTAGCAAACTATCATTTAATATCTGCAAATGCTTTTCTGTCTCTGTCTGTATCGAGATATTATTGCAACACTTTACTATCAAAGGTTTTAACAATGTCTGCTAAACAAAAGAATAACACAAAAATCCATTTGCCGAATCTGTAACTGTAAGTCCTTTATTCTACAAATTAACTTGACTGTCATTCCTGGTATACTATACACAACATGTGCTTTCAGAATGGTAAATACATCTACCAATTTTAAATCTACTACTAGCCTGAAACTGTTACTTGTTTTTTCATACTGGCCATTTCCAGTCTGTCTTTGCTTTTCTAAGAATAAGATACTGTTTATGAAAATGTGGTAACTTCACTCCCTACACTTCAGCTGTGGCAGCTGAACCAGAATTTATTTTACTTTTAACCCATGAATCTGCATGTTCCTGTCATAACCAATTCTTCAAATTATGTACATCATTTGCACACTTTAATGCACACATATTCTTACAAGTGTCATATGTGTGCATTATTGTACATTCTGTAGCATTTTTATTTTTCCATAAAATCTTGTTACTGAAGTCTAAAAGAACATGGCAAGGATTCACGAAGCCTCCGTGTAAGAGTTATAACTCTTACACGGAGGCTGCAGTTAAACGGAGTGATGTCAGCATGCTTTGCATATTCATGAGAGCATGCTGAATCACACCTAAGTCTAACACGGTCTGTGTAAGACAGTAGGGGGCATGTCCGTAGGCCGAGCCCTGCAAGCGGACACGCCCCCAGAAGTGTAAAAGTGCCCAAAGTAAACACCCACAACAGAGTCCACGGAAATGTGAATAAACAGAACACAACACATACCCCCACAGACTATGAACAGAAAACATATAAATAAACACGTTTTATATATTTTTTAAATTGTAAAAATATTTAACCATGAGTGCGCTCGTTTGCGCGGACGTGCCCGTAGCGCAGCTACAGTTAGCAGTCAGTGGGAAAGCATATAAGAACTAAATATGCAAAATAAGCCAGGAAGCAATAGCGTAGCGGTAGAGATGTTGGCTAAAGAGCAGGCATTCATGGTTCGAGCCCACACAACACCAATTTTTTTTTTTTTTGCAAAATAAGCAGGAAACAAGTCCCTGACAAATATGTACACATAAAACCACAATTTATATAAAATGTAATGAAATAGCCAATTTATATTGAAGAAATGTGAGGTAAAAGAATAAAAAATGCCAGATGTGCTTATAGCTGAGCTACAGTTTAACAGAGTGAGTGCATCTGCCCGTAGATGAGCAGTGGTTTAACTGGTGCAAAATGAGTGCCCGTAGCTGAGCAGTGGTCTAACATGCTAAATCTATGTGCCCCTAACTGAGCTTAGCGTAATATGTGTGCCGATAGCCAAATGAGGCTTAAAGCAGCGTATCCCATTTGCGCGGAGCTGCGCACCGCGCAAACAAGCTAACCGATGGGCAACGTTGAGCAAGCCGTATCAAAACTGCCTTTACACAGACACACCCATCAGCATGTCTAGACAGTCATGAAAAATAAAAAGCAGTGGCCAGGTTCGAACCCAGGATACTATACACCATAGTCAAGGTACAGAACCACTAAGCCATGACAGCAGTACCTAGAAATGCAATAATAGCTAATATATAGGAATGAATACAAACTGCAGAATGACAATGCAGGTTTACTGAAGTTGATACAATTCCAAAATGGCCAATCACAGATATGTGCGGGAAAAACGGACTATATAAGCCCCATAGATGGGAATACACAGCATAAATGATTGTAGAACTGACCTGCAGGCAGAATGACAGGAGTAGGAGAGGGTAGTTGCTTTCGAGCACAGAGGTGGGGTGTTGAGGAGTCCAGGTACATGGTCTGGCTCCTAGTCCATAATCATGAGGCCCAACTCATGCAGGGCCAGGTCCTCTGGGGAGCATACAGGGCCGAGGCGTGGGACCGGTTGGCTCATGATCTCACCAGTGCCACAGGGATTCCAAGGACTTGTGAGCAGGTCCGTCACCATCATGCGGACCTGAAGAGATGCAAACAGGACCAACTGAACCTTTGGATCCAGGAGGCCTGGCAAACACCCAACGCCCCACTACTGAGTAAGTAACATTTAATTATGTATGTAAGAAATTAAACTAGCTGATATTATGGAGATGTGTATTCCAATATTACTTCATTTATATTACAGCTGCAGGTGTCTGTTCTGTGAATCGCAGAGCCTATGGCGATAGGCTGGTGCGGTTGCGCCACCAGGCAGATCAGTAATCCACTACCAGTAACTGTAAAGAAATATAAAAGTATGACAGTCAGCAAAAGAGTGCAGTGTAGTCAGTAAGGAATAAAATCTGCAAGTAACAGTGTGAAAGTGTATGCAAGTATTGCTTGATTACAAAAGTGTGTTTCAGCCTGTAAGTTAAACCGAAAAATGAAACTGTCTGACATATATTCTGAAATAAAAATGCCCTACCTGTAAGAAAATAGTACACAATCTGCAGCAGGCTGAAAAGTATATCTGCAGAAGATGATGAAATCACATGTGTGAAATATATCCCTGTGAAAATACTGAAACATGACAGAAGTGAGACTGCTGGAAAGGATTGTAATAACTACAGGTAAAACATGTCAATAAAGCCTAGAAGTAAGTACCATCCTGAATAGTAAAATGAAAGCAAGTGAGAGAGTGTGAGAAAGTGTCATGAATCCAGCAATACAGTAGTAATAACCCCTGAATAAAGTATACTGCAGTCAAGACAGAATGAAATGCATGTGAGATTCAAAACCAAACAGCTAAATCTGTTCAAAGTGTTGCTGCATCTGGAATGTGTATCCCAAAATCTGGATATGTTGCTCTCAGTCTGCAATATGCAGATAGGATGATTGTCTGATATACCAAACATCCACACTTGTCTACAGCTATATAAAGCAAATGTAGCAGGATGATGTAGCTGAACAAAGCTAGATATGAATGTGTATGAAGAACCATAAAATGTATATTGATGTTGCAGTAACAGTCCTATCACCAAGTTGAAATAGTTATCATATAGGAAACTGTAGTCAGAACAGTAGTGTGTATATAACTGTAGCTATCATATATGTACAGCATATGTATTGTTATTCAAAGGTGTTAATATTACTTTCTTTACCCCACCCTATAACCACATATAACCCATTCCACGTGAAAATGGTATGTGCAATCACAATTAACACCCCTGGACGTTTGTCCTGTTGGGTCATATATATTTGCATGTCTGTTGATGCATCTGCCCTTTTCATACATCCACACCTGATGGTCTGTTGCCATCAATTAACCCTGCATGTTGTTGGACTGTGTATTTCTGTTCAAATTATGCATGTGTTATGCACGCTGTTCAATGGTGTGAATATCTGGGTGTTTGGTTAATGGGAATACTAATGCATGCTGTTACAACTAATTGTGAATGGTATTATATGTCACTAACCCAAACTGTCATGACATAATGCAAAACATAGGACGACAGGGAAGGCGGGTTCCAGCGGACCCACCTCTCCCACCTCAGCTGGTGAGTGCACCTGGCACTAGTGCCGAGTCCGGACCCTCCTCCGGTGGCCCTGTGCCACCTGTGGGTGGAAACGCTGCAGGGGATGGGGCTCGCCCCCCCTCTGCAAGTGTGGCCAGAGGAGAACCACCACTCACCCTCCGTAGCGTCCGGACTGTGGTGTGTAGGGAGATTCAGGACTCTGTTCTCGAGCCCCTACGCCAGCTCGAGGCATGGGTGGCGCAACTAACGGGCATGCCTGTTGCCCCGCCTACACAGCCCCCAGCACAGCCCCGTCCTGGGCAGTGAAGGAACAGTGGCAACTGCCTATGGGTGGGGATATCAGTTCCACTGTTGCCATCTGTGGGCTCATGGGCTCTGGATATCCAAACCTCCATTCCCGTCAATTGCGTAACCCCCCCACACGTGTCATACACCGCCCCTGTATGCGTCTTGTTTGTCTTGTCTGTTTACCTACCCTACCTACCTCCCCAGCTGTACAGACTACCTTCACCTGACATACCACTCTCACCTAAAAAAAGCGCACTCTGTACCCACAAAAAATTACGCCCCATACATAGCTGCCCATTCCGCACACATGTCTGCTGGACATGGAACCTATCAATTACAATTGGCTGTACAACAAGTATTATTGTTGTCCTGACACCTCTCTCAGGGGTGGAAGGTTTCAAATGTCACACCAAATTACATACATATGCACAGCTGTTGCTGATGAAGAAATGGGCAGCTATGGGCCTTACCTACATCCCTCCTGCACATCCCAAGCTTGTTTACCTACTGTCTTACCCTCTTTGTGACCCCTTTACACCACTTTCCTGTCTCCCCATTTTCTTTTCTTTCAAAGAAAATAAGCGGTGTGCAAGAGTAAGCACATTTAAGCGGTTGTAAGCGGGTGTGCGCAGAGCTAAACGCCAGTGCGCATGCGTGAGCTCCGCTCAAACCAGCGCTAACCCGGTTACAACTGCTTAAAAGTGCCTTAGTCACTTTGATTGACAGGTCTTGTAGTCAGTTCAGAAGCAAAATAAAATCCCACTGGCAGTCCCGAACCCAGGACCTTGGAAACAGTAGTCTGCATAACTTACCACTAAGCCATGAATCTTATACAAGAACATTGTGCTAAAATAAATATATCATGTAATAGTAGGAATGAATGTAAAGGGAATATAGATGTGTAGTACACAAAGCATGCCATTTAGAATTACTATCAAAACTAGTGGACTTCAATAATAGTAGTGTGTGAAAAGAAACAGCAATGCTAGTTGGTAGCTAGTAGGTAATAATGTCACTATAGCACCTTGCAAGCCACACACATACTCACAGCAGGATAATCACTGCCCATACCCCACAACCTCTTACAGGAACACATCTGGACCAAGTAATAAAATATGTGGAGCAAAGGCCCAAAACCAGGGACACATTACAAATAATGTTACAACAAATGCAGACAGTTCAGAGAGTAACAGGGTCTGCATTTTGTGGGATGTTTGGAAGGGTATGAAGTCTGAAACTTGAATGTTTGTCACCATATTCTGACTTGAGCCCAGAGTGATTTCCCAGAAAAAGGTGTGCATGAGATATTGACCAAAATATGAGGCA
Organism: Protopterus annectens; assembly: GCF_019279795.1. Classification (NCBI taxonomy): domain Eukaryota; kingdom Metazoa; phylum Chordata; order Ceratodontiformes; family Protopteridae; genus Protopterus; species Protopterus annectens. The sequence goes on from NC_056726.1 coordinate 494,755,899, forward strand.
GAAATGAGGACAACCTGCAAATATCTGTACACATGACGGGTCTGAAACCACCATATTTGAATAGTTAATAGCCTGGACATAGCAACAGTGAATGACTAGCAGGAATGCCCCACAGACTCCATGTGAAATGTACAAACAGTAGGCAGAAAGGTGTAACACATGCAATGGTAACTATGGAGTCCTGAAAGTATTCACCACTTTCATAGCAGAAAAAGTGTAGTAATACATATGCTCATGCTAACCCACAGTCACAACTTCAGCATACCAGACATTTTAATGGGTGTACCCCACTGATATGTACCATTCCATGAGGCAGATAACAGATGAACCTGAAACTCTCTGGGGCCTGCTCAGCAGCATACTCAAATACCCTAATAGATGTCAAGGCCCACACCATGGCCAGACCACACTGCATGCTGTAACACCCTAGCAGATATAGCAAGCATTCCAAGGTGTGAATGTACATGGAAAATAGGAAAGCTACAGCAGCACACTACAGTCAGGACACCTAGCAGGCATACAAGTTGTGACTGTAAAGGGCAAATATTGAAGCCTTAGCAACAAAGTGCAAGCAATTGTGAAAGGAAAGCACACACACACACATTAACAGTAGTAGTAGTTGTAGGTGTCAGTGTACATACACAGTTAGTACAGGAAACTGGAGAAATGAATGGAGGAATGTTAATCTACAACACACCTGGAAATATGAGAGAGATACCAACCTTTACACTCACAGAACATTGTCCACAGCATAACAGCATGGTCCCTGCCCTTAAAATCTGAAAGGGCTACGCCTATCTCACATACGTTTTTATAGCACTGTTCTGAAATCACAGTGAGAACTGCAATCAGTACACAACTGGCTGCATGCAATTAGCAAATGCTGGCTAACAATTGGTGCAGAGGCCATCACATGGGCATATGCAGATACCTACAAAAGTATGCTGTACTCTCAGTCCACACATGCAATACTTTCATTGCACCCTGAGAAGGACGTGAGAGACAGACAGACAGAGAGAGAGAGAGAGAGAGACAGAGACAGAGACAGAGAAAATTGCAATTAAGCAGACACAAACAAATTGTTCAGCAACAGCCACCTGAAAGCTGACAACTGGGAAGTGGAGCAGCAGGACAGAGAACCAGACGGCAACACAAGCAGCTGTGACAAACACAGGTAATGTAAAGTAATACTATAAAGGTCTACATACTGTGAACCCTCCATATGTGTCATTGGTCTGTATCCATATGTATATGAAGATGTGTAAAGGGCAGGGGACATACAGCAACTATCAGTGAAGGCTGTACATACATTTGTATGTGAGAGCATCTATGTGCACATATCAATGTTGGTTGATTGTAGGTTGTAGTGCCATGTACAAAGTAGGTTTCACAGTTATGTATGTTTAGCAGTATGTCAGTGTGTGTATACAGTATGGTAGACAAACATGTTGATATACCTGTCTATCATATGGATACGTATGTATGTCAACATATGTATGTGTGTATATATATATATATATATATATATATATATATATATATATATATATATATATATATACATGCATATATGTATACATACATAGAGAGAGAGATGTAGGAATACATAGACAGATGTAGATAGAATATTGTACAAACATATATATGTAATGCACACATACAGATATAGATATATGTAGATACATATACATAGACAGACTGATCTGACTATCTACAGGTATGACTGTATATGATGACCTTCAAAACACCCTGTCCCTCCCCCTCTGTCACTCTCGCCCCCTCTGTGTCCCCCCCTCCACATCTATAGCAATAAATGTACATCAATATATATATGTGTATATGTATACAGACATATATATATATATATATATATATATATATATATATATATATATATATATACATATAGATATATCTATATACATATATATATATATATATATATATATAGAGAGAGAGAGAGAGAGATGTATATAAATTCTGAGTGAGGCACATGTGTACAGATGTATTGCAACAGGTGCCTGGTGACAAATGCATGGAGTGAACACCAGTGTCAAAACCGGAGTACCATACCACATTCCAAATCACCTACACCAGTAACCACCAGATATGTGATTGGCTGCCCACCACTGCATGTGTCAGGGGTGAACAGGGTCATAAATGTGTACAATAGTGGCCCCAATGATATTCACAGTGGCACACTATCCCTGGAATACCTGCACATGGTATGTGTCAGCGAACATGGTGTGTCAGCTATGGACATGTAGGTCGGTGTACCCCTCCACACCACATAATGGATGCCATGGTATGGACCTCACATGACAGCTACAGATATGGAGAAGGAAACAGTGACATGTACAACACTGTGACAATGCACTCAAACACATTACCAATGCACAGTGACTGACAACACCACAGAGTACACATATACTACCCACATAGAGGTTACCACTCCCGGATTTCATATGTAAGTCATACCCATGACAGATGTCCAACAACCATAGTAACACCTCACACCATCCACAACCTAAATGACTGCTGTGTGTCGTCTGTGCCACTGCAATAGAGTGCACATGTGGAGGTAAAAGTTCCTACACACAGATAAGACATACCCTGCAATAAACCACACAGTGTTAAGAAGCAAGACTCCCCATGAGTACATGTCACACATACCCCTGCTGAATGTTAGTCAGATAGGTAATATGCCATATGAGTCACCCTGTGTAACTGTGTGACAGCAGCAGGTACCATCACACCACATGTGTCACAATGGTCAGGGTAGCAGAACAGTACGCTGCTGTAGTCCCAGGGGCAATAGCATATTGTATAGTATTGTATTGTAATGTAATGTATTGTGTTGTATCATATTGGTATGTTGAGGTGCCTCCTTCGTGGAGTGGAACCACTGCTGCTGTGCGCCAGTGTACAGGTACATATCCTGTAGTCAGGCTAGTGTTACATAGCACTTCTATATGTGTGTTTAGCTCCTGTCAGAGTTTATGTAGCATGCAACTGGGGATACCATCAGGTCCCATTCATGTTGTGTATTCTGCTGTCCTGAGGGTGGCTCTCACCTGGACATCTGTGATGACAGGGAGGTTACAGTCAGCTGGGATAACTATGTCTTATTTTGGGGGAGAGGGCGGGGTGACACCTGCACTGAACCTGTCTGCCACAATGTTGTCAATATCTGTGGTGTCAGTGAAATATTTATTGTTGTGTACTAACTATGTGCATAGAGGATGGATCCTGACCAGGTTGCTAACATAACTGAAGAAGGCCTTCTGGTTATCTGTAGTGTCCCTCTTGATTTCCCTCTCAAAGTTGCCCATGGATGTTTGTATGATGGAAAATAGATCCTTACTAGTGCTGCTCAGACATGCCCTCCCTTTATGGAATTATGCTCTGTCTTGCAGTAGCTTCCATTTTCTGTAATACAATCTGTCTATGGCTGGGGTCCACCAGACAGGATGTTTTCCCTTTGTGGAGAGTGTCTTGGTCATATATGGGATTGCATGGTCCATGCATTCTCAGAGATGTCTGTAGAAAGCAATTGTGTAGGGGTCAGCATTGTGGGTTGTATCTGCCACTGGCCCAGTGGGCTGAAAGAATACTATGTCACTGTTACAAAGTGTAAAGTTTGCATCTGTAATGTTATTCACTATAGTCGTTTGTGCTGGTGGTGGAGGTGGGATATGTATATCCAGGGCAATCAGTGTGTGGTCAGCTCACAGTAGTTGATGATGTAGGCCATACAGTACCTAGATACAAACCCCCAGAGTGAGGAGGTGCTCTTGACCTGAATCAGTGTTCTGACTGCTGGGGTTTGATAGTATGTCGTATGGAGTATGCCAGGTACTGTTGCACAGTTGCTGGCTGAGCACTGATACCTGGCCATTTACATGTGTATCCACCAATAGACAGACAGATGCTATATATGTGAGATATGTTGTATCATAACAGTCGAGTAGCATGTGTAGTATGTGTGCCAAATTCTGCTGACATATATTGCTGATATCAGGTTATTTTCTTTCTCAGGTACATGGCCCACCCGCGGAATCCCACTTACTCCACAGCTGAGGATGAGGAGATACACCAGAGCCTGGTGCGGGATTATGCAATACTCTTTTCCTGCACCAGCCAGAATCAGCAGGAGAGGGCTGCACTGTGGCAAGACCTTGTCCGTCGAGTAAATGACATAGGCACGCATAATAGGACATATGAGCAGGTACGACATCACTGCAGTGATTTAATCAGACATGCCCGTCAGCTTGCGTCAGATATCCACAGGCAACAGGTCGCCACAGGTGGTGGGGTGGCTACACATCCCCCACTCACCAGACTAGAGGGACTACTCATGAGTGTAGTGGCTCCAGTCCGCCAGCAACAACAACAGCAGCAGACATGCATTATGATGGAGGCTGGAGCCACGCAGCAGCAAGACAGTGAACGTGCAGGTAATATGCCATATGTATAGTTGACTGTTGTGTACACTGGTAGTTAATGCATGTGTGAGGTGTGTCCTTGGTTTGTAGTTGTCACCATAGTATTTAATGTGCAAGTGTGATATCCTCAATATTAGCAGCTGACCTGTGAAAGGTGACTGTTGTACTACTGACCTGTATCATACTCAGTAACAATGGCACAGTTGTGCCCACTGACATTAGTTTCTTCACGTCTGCAGGTCCCTCTGGTATAACAGCAATGCAGCCTATCCATGCTGGTGAGTGTGTATTAACAATTCCTGTAATAGTTTTGATAGTAATAGTACTATTTGGCTCAGTAGTGCTCTTTGTATGCATGTAGGTGTGTCTGTGTCTGTGTGTTGATATCACGCATACTGAGTACTGTACAATTGTGTGAAACTGTGTGCATGTGTGCATGTGTGCATGTGTGCATGTGTGCACCTGTGCATGTGTGCACGTGTGCATGTGTGCATGTGTGCACGTGTGCATGTGTGCATGTGTGCACGTGTGCACGTGTGCATGTGTGCATGTGTGCACCTGTGCATGTGTGCATGTGTGCACCTGTGCATGTGTGCATGTGTGCATGTGCACGTGTGCATGTGTGCATGTGTGCACGTGTGCATGTGTGCATGTGTGCACCTGTGCATGTGTGCATGTGTGCACGTGTGCATGTGTGCACATGTGCATGTGTGCATGTGTGCATGTGTGCACCTGTGCATGTGTGCATGTGTACATGTGTGCACCTGTGCATGTGTGCATGTGTGCATGTGTGCATGTGTACGTGTGCACGTGTGCACGTGTGCATGTGTGCATGTGTGCATGTGTACATGTGTGCACCTGTCCATGTGTGCACGTGTGCATGTGTGCACCTGTGCATGTGTGCATGTGTGCATGTGTACATGTGTGCACGTGTGCATGTGTGCACCTGTGCATGTGTGCACCTGTGTATGTGTGCACCTGTGCATGTGTGCATGTGTGCATGTGTGCATCACTGGTAATGTGTAGACATCGTAAACTGTGTTTCCTGTTTCCCTCTCACAGGTTCTGGTGCTGCTCTGGTGCCATGTAGCAGGGAACCTGAATCAGGTGTCGTGAGTACTGATAATGATGACATCTGTGTAATGGCACAGGAAGGTATGCCAGGGTCCGCCATTGGTCAGCCGATTGACAGTACACAGCTGTCGACCCCATCAATGCGCACAGTTATCCTGCCAATACACCCTTTGTCACCAATGTCCCTAGGTGATGGACAGCATACAGTGGGCATTGACCAGGGTAATGTGGTATCTGTGGCACATGCCTCCCCACACAGCAGCCATGGGCATGGCCCAGAGATGGTACCACACAGACAGATGTCCATGGGGTTCTCGTGGGAGCATCCGTGGGCGTACTGCCCCTGTCAGACGTGCCCACAAAGGTCTTACAACCTCAGCTATGTTTCGGGCTGTCATGCAGGTACAGTCACGTATGGAACGGTACACCAGACAGGGTCTGAGGGAGCTGACAGCATGTCGCACAGCCATGACTGACAGTATGCGTGACATTGCGGCTGCCATCCGTGATTTCACTGATGTCATAGACAGATGTTCTGGGGACATATTAGACCGGTTCCACAACTACATGTCCATGAGCCAGGGCGATGGTGGGTGGTTGAGGCGTCGACGTGGCCGTATGCCAGCAACAGCAGCAGCTGGCAGTCGTTGCGGATGACAACAGGGCCGCGGCCGCCCCCGTAGTGCCAGCAGCAGCCCCAGCAATGCTGGGTCTGTGCTGTCATTAGACCGCCCCAGGAGACCACGTGCACGTGGCTCTGGCCAGGCCCGACAGGGATCTGTGTCCAGTCAACGAACACCTGCTTCTGATGGCAGTACCCAGTCTGGGTTGGTACTGGATACGGTCCGTAGCACCCCTGCAAGGCACAGGTACCGTGTCCGTGGCCAGAGACACTGATCTGTATGACCTGGCCTTGGGAGCATGCATATTGGGGTTTACACATCTGGCATTGTTCAGCATTACCCTTATGTTTCTTTCCACTTATGTTTTCTAGGGTGGTGGGTTAGTCTTTTCAGCCTTGCCTACAAAAGGCTCTATGGAGGTGGCAAAGGCCTTATCCAATATCCAGACACCCAGGGGTAACAGGTGCAAGCCATCCCAAGAACAGCTGCGTGGCTTGTCAAGCATGACATCCCAAGCAGACAGACATTGGATCCCCTTAGAATGACACCAGTAAGTGTGCCACTTGCTATGACTGATCATTCCGTGTTTGTACTGTGGCATTATTCTTGGTAAGGGTAGGATGCTGCAAACGGTGAGTGTCATACTGGCCTGGACTACATAATCAGAGAGCTCATCTATGTCTCTTTTCATGTAGTCTAGAGAGGTACATCTCAGGTCATTCACACCAGCATGGACTATGACTGCATCATATTTCTACTTGCTTTGGAGTGACCTGCATACTTCTGTTATGTGGCATTGTGGCAGCCTACAGGCAGCTTACTGTACCCTTTCCCTTGTTCAGTCTGGTGTGCTGGACAGCAGTGTGTCTGACTATGGAGTCACCTATTACAACTGTATCAGGCATGTTGTTTCTCCTTCTGGCCTGTGACTGTTTGGCACACCAGCTTTGTGTACTATGTGTTGCATGTGCTATGTTTGGAGGTTGTTTGATTGGGTGTCTGCTTTAGAGGCCTCTGTTGGTGTGCTGTGTTTGTAATTTGTGCCTCCGGGAATGTTTTTCTGTGTTTATGTGTTTGGTTTGCAGTTGTGATAGGTCTATGTGGGACAGTGTTTGTGGTGTGTGTGGTTACCTTCTCCTCCTGACTAGTTTTTGGAGTACTGAGTTGAGGGAGCTGAGCCTCCAGTTTGGATAGATGGTTGCATCTCTCACATATATTTGTATTTCTTGGGTGGAGTTGGGGGTTGTCTGTGTACTTGGGGCAGGTGTAACATTGCCTCAGGATTCACAGATTCAACTTGTTGTGGCTGGCCTTAGTGGATTGTATGTATGGACAGATTTTATTGCCATACTACTGATCAGTGATTACTTCATTGTTTATGTTTGTTCTATCATGTAGTAGCTTCCTCATTCTCTTGCATGGGTTGGTTATGGCTGGTGTCCACCATGCCAGATGCCTGCGTGTATGGCATTGTGTCTTGTTTTAATTTAGGATTGCATAATCCAAGCATTCCTGGCAGTGTTCATGGAATGGCTGTATTACAGGTTCTGAGGTGTGGCCCATATTTTGCACCTGCACAGGACCTTTAATGGATTCCACATCAGTTTGGAGGAGTGCAAATATTGCTTTACACATGTTTTCCACTGTGGTTTTCTGGCCAGGGACTGTGGTCAGCATTTGTATATCCAGTGTGATTACTCTATGGTCTGGTTTTACCAGTGAGCAATACACTTCTCGTCTTGCCATCCAGTACCCATGTTGCTGATTATCACATCCAGTATGCTTACCCCTCTTGTGGGGGTGGTACGTTGTTCCTGGGCGTTTTGGTTTATGGATTCTATGAACTTTTGTCCTACACTGTTGGAGCTAGTATAATGCTCCCAGTCTATGTCTGGGTATTTTCAGTCACCCAATATAATGTGGTTTGGAGGATATATTCATGTATTCCAGCATAGGCCAGGTGCAGTTCCTGGTGTTGGGACAGTAGTCTGTAGCAGGCTATAAACTAGGGGGCAGTTTTAGCCACTGTTACTTGACCATGGCTAGTCCATGCTGCTTCTTGTTGTGGTACCAACATGGGGGTGTGGTTATCCTTGACAATTCTTGCTAGTCACCCTCCTTTTGTAGCTTGTTCCATGTTTTGAGTCTGTACAGCACAGTATGAGGTGTAACCTGGTAGTGTTAGGGTGCTGTTGTGAGCCTTGACTCAGTTTTCTCTTACAGCACAGATATCAACATTCTCCATACTGGGTGAGTTTAGACTGCATGCATCTTGCTGTTTCGACTTATCCCTTATCTTATTCTTATCCCTTCTGATACCTTTGGAGATAGGTTTGTGTTTTGAGCCTTACCTATTCAGGGCACACTGTGGGTAACAACAGCCTTTGCCAGTATCCATACGGCCTGCACTGATAGATGCACGCCAGTCCTAGCAGGTGGAGCATCATGTCATGCTCAGCATGTCATCCCAGACTGGCACACATTGGATCCCCTTTGACTAACTGCGATACTTCAGTCAATTATTGCACTTGATCATCTCATTGTCATATTGTGGCATGATGCTTGGTGAGGGTAGGATGTTAGTCAGGGTCCTCAGGTGTGCATATAGTACATGGTGTTACATTACTTAACACATGGCATTCATGCCTCAGGTGGTGCTGCAGGGCTGCCTCTGTCGGATGCGCCTATTACACTTCCCTGTACATGTTTGTGAGCAGGTCATGTCATTGTAGGCATCCATGTTATTATTTGAATGAGTCAGAGGGGGTATCATTCCCAGGGTTCCTACTGAGCCAGTGTATGTGCTATGCGTTGCCTCTTTGCCAAGGCCAGGGCATACTGGGCATGCCTCCTTCTGCCTACTGGGGCAGGCTCAGGTTGTTCCTCCTCCAAGTCACGCTCTGCCTGTGATGGCCTTGGCAATGGTGGGGGGCTGTTTGGCCCGGCCCTATGCTGGTCCTGCTGCAGCTGTTTTCGCAAGATCATATTATGTAGCATAGCACATACCATGACAATTTGGATACATGTAGTTGGTGTGTACTGCAAGGCTCCACCAGATGTGTCCAGACACCGGAACCGTGACTTGAGCAGCCCAAACACATGCTCTATTACATTACGTGTTTGTGTGTGTGCCTCATTATGGCATTCCTGTTCAGGTGTGTGTGCATTTCTGATGGGTGTCATCAGCCACGGCTTCAGTGCATAACCTGCATCCCCCACTAGGTGTCCGTGTGGGATGTCCCCATTGGCAAATGTCTGGTACAGCTGCGTCAAATGCCAGATGTGGGAATCATGGTAGCTCCTAGGACAGCCAGCACACACATTCATTATTATGCCCTGGGCATCACACACGACCTGGCAGTTGATGGAGGGGAAGCCCTTGCGGTTGATGTATGCACTACCCCGCTCACCGGCTGGTGCTTTGATGCGTATGTGCGTGCAGTCTATTGCACCCACTACCTCAGGGTATTCCGCTATTTGCTGGAAGAGACGCATATTGCTGGCCAATACCTCATGGGCATTGGGGAAATATACATGATCACCGACATGTGCTGACATGGCATCCAGGAACTGGTGCAGTACCCTGGAGGCTGATGCCTGTGATATCCCCATCATATCACCAGTTGGTCTCTGGAAGGTACCTGTTGCTAGTATTCTTAGGCCAACACATACCTTGGTTTCCACTGGGATGGGTTCCCCTCTGTTGGTTCTGTGTGTGAGGCATGGCCTGCACAGCTCCACTATTTGCTGCAGGAGGTCTCTGTCCACTCTATAGCGCTCTACTATCTCCAGCTCATGTAACCCATGGTAGGTGACCCTGGGCCTGTACACTCTTCTCCGTCTCCTCACTGTGGGTTGTCTGGCACCATCTGCATTGTCACCACCCTCAGCAAGTCGCCTATGTCTCATTATGACAGCTATGGCAGCCCCTAACATTTCTGCTCTGAGTTCAGCTTTTCAGTTTTCACTTCTAATAGCTTACTCCTGTCTTGCAGTGTCTCTTGAGAGAAACATCCTGCACTGCTGTTTGCAGAGTTTTAAGTGCTGGGCTGGGCTACTATTCTGCCTGTGTAATTGCCTGCTTCTAATTGTTTTCACCTGCTAGCTCCAGCAGTATTCCCTGCTAGCTTCCTACTAAATCTGTTGCTTCCTTTTTCCTCTCTGTTTCCTCAGGGAGAGCCGTGTGCAAACCAGCAGAAACACGCTCACAGTGGCTTACACGCACGCATACATGCTTACACGGTTCAGAATCTGCTTATTCGGATTAAAACACGTGCACGCCCACGCAAACAGTGTTAAACATCTCCCAACACGCTCCCACATACTCAGTCTGCCTTACACGCGCGCACACTGTCTTACTCGTGCTTCATGGCATGCACACGTGCGCATGCACGCCCAGCAAGAAACTTCGGTGTAGGCAACAGTGTACACCTTCCATTTCTTGACTTTCTCATGCTTATCTAGTGGCACACCTCTTTCCATGATATCTGTCTGACATCTGTCATGTAACTCTGACCTCCAATGAACTGCATTTCTTTCTACCATTCCCCCCTGTGATGTCACCTATCTCCTACTCTGTTCCTCCCCCTTCTGTAACTCTTACACTACTCAGACTGTGCTCATTTGCTATGTGACAGTGGAATTCAGTATCCTAATACTCATTTGCATCAGATTGCCTACTAATGCTTAGTTACATGTCTTAGACTCAGCTTCCCCCCCTTAGCAACCACTACACGGTGGCCATGTTGGTTTTGGTCTGCTGGTCCCTGCATTGACATTCCATGTATTGCATAAAACCCACATTTGTGGGTTTATAACCTTCGTTTTTATGTTTTATACAGCGCAGCCCGTTTGCGCAGGGCTGCGCGGGGTTTAAACATCGGCAATCACCGGAAAAAAATATATATATTTTTAATATATTTGCATCAGGTTACTTTGCCAATGGCCACATATTTGGCCATTGGCATGCTGCCTGACACATATGCACCCTTTATTTGGAGCTGACATGGCTCCATTGCAGTTTTTGCAGAAACGTACTCAGTTGTCAACTGAGTACATTTCTGCAGCTAAAATGGCTCTTACACGGACTGTTCTGGGCTTCCTGGATCGCTAATCATCCTCATTTGTATGCTATTCGGCTGCAAGTGAGGTGATTAGCTTGTCCACGCCCACTCCGTGTAAGAGACGTTTTAGCTTGTCTCTTACACGGACTTTGGGCTGTTCCTGGATCGTGAAGGCTGCATGGAGTCTTACACTACTCTTAGACTCCGTGCAAGCCTTCGTGAATCCGGCCCCAAGTAACTCTGATGAAATGTCTATGCCTAGAACAAGACTGTTATAATCAGAACTGCTCATTGCTGTAACCTTTGACCCTTCAAATCTGGACATAACTGTACTCATTTCTTCTAGTAGAAGCCTATTTGTAACTGAAATTGTTGTGTCTGTATTAATCAGTACATTATTCCACAATTTCTTTTCTGTAAACAATAAAATGTTGTCATTTTTCTCAACCTTAAACAATGACAGATAAATAATATGGCTTGGTGCTGTACTGTCACAGCCTTTACAGATAAGCTAAAAATCCTTTTTTGTAGAACTAGCAAAACTACTGACTTAAGCTATGGTATGTGTTTCTTCTTTATTTTTCCCAAAACACTAGTAATACCATTGACTTGAGCTAAGGTATGCATTTCCTCTTTATTTTGCCCTAAAGTCTGTATATCATTTATGCTAGTATTTACTTTATTAAAATGATCAAAATCCACATGTTGATCCCTCTTTTTCCACCTGAGTGCAATATTTGCACTGGGTTCTGAAAACAGTAAACTAGAACTTATTACATTCTGAGCATCTGTATTTGAAATAATGTAAACTTGAGATATTGCAATGTTTGCTTCATGCTTTGTCTGGAAATCTGCATGGCACGTACAGTGACCATGTCTATGTCTGCATCTGTAATACCTTGACTTAACACTGTATTTTGGATTACATGTGCTGTGGCATTTATACTGATTTCTAAAGACTGTAAACAGGAATTTGTGTTATTTAAGTCTGAAACCATACTGATAAAAGCTGAATCATCCAGTGAGTCATGATAAAGTGAGTCCATTGACCTACTTATTACAGTCTGCTTCTGTGATTTAACCCTTTTGAATCTAGAAAGACTTAACATTCTTGAACTAATAGCATTGAATTTAAATGAACATTTCCAGAACACAGTTTTTTTAGACTGCTTTACCCATTTTTAACTTTAAACCACACACTTACTGTTAACCTCTACTGTAGACATAGTTTGACATATTTATACAATTTATATTTACTGATGTATTTAAAACTTTCTGAGATTTATTGTCCAATTTAGCTAGAAAATGCATTGTAACAAAAATGAATGCTCACATAAGGAAAGCTGAAGCTGCTTTATGAAGGTGGCCTGGCATCTCACAGCTTTTTCAAACTCCCTCTTATAAGGATTTTCTTGGATCTATGACATGACATTGGAAACTTGAAAGGCTGTCATCTGCTTTTGAGATTGTGAAGTTTTCTGATATAGCTGTTGACTGGATAATGTCCTTTACACTGGTGTCTTGGAGAGTCTGAAGTTCTTTAAAACTTTACTGTAGATTTTCTGCAGTATTGTTCTGAAGGAACATTGCTTCTCTGTTCACATTTTTTTAGAATTTACTGTAGATTTTCTGAAGTAATGTTATGTAGGAACACTGCTAATCTGTAGTCTGACTGCTGATAGATTTCCAAGGTTGCTATGGGGTTTGGGAACTTTTAACTGCAAATATTGCCCCCTCCCCCATCGATGGTGGCTTGCCATTGTAAGAATTGATAGGACTGTAGAATACTGGAATGAACTGGAAATAACTGGAAGAAACTGGAATAAGACTGGAATGAATGTCTTTAGATTTTAATTATCCAAAACTGTCCTGACAAGTGCCAGCCTCTTCATTATGGGCCAAATCTTCTTTTACTTTTCAGAATAAAGTCTGTACGCACTGTAGTTTAGTTAAAAAAGGCTTTATTATGTACAGTGAATGTAGACGTCAACAATATCAATGTCTGTAATTTATGCACTCATTATACTGTCTGTAAATTCTTCAGAATGTACTGTTTCTAATAACAGTGATGATAATTATGTCTGTAATTTCTTGCACTCATATTCCAATTCTCCTAAATAATATAATTAATATTCTGGAATGCTGGATATTTGACCTGACTTCTCCACTCACTCTCGAATGTCTGTACCCATCTTCTGAGAACTGCACTGCAATGACTTTCTGCATATTAGTCCAAATGAACTAACTGTATCTGAAGTATCTCCTCATAATACCAAAACCCTGGAAATTTCTACACACCTCTTTAACCTTGGTTCCCAAGCCTTGTACCATATAAACAATATGTTTGTACTCAATGTACTGCACAGTCTGTTCTTATCAGTATTTTTTGACTGAAGGTTATTTTCACTGATTGAAAGTGCATTCACTGAAACTGTATGCAAACTGTGAATGTCTGCTTTAATATGGATGTATTTCTAGACTTATTCAAAGAGTGTACTGCATTTTTGCCTAACAAAATACATTTAAGTGAAACCTGATCTTACATACAGGATTTGAATCTTTTTAGTAAGACGCTTAGGGTAATCCTTGTAATCAGACTTCAGTGTAAGAAGAGCACACTGTTCATAATCTCAGCATATGCCCCACAGCAGGTTGTGATTGTGAGCAAAAGAGTCCATTCAGATAGCAGTTGTAGGACCTACTATATAGAGAAAGCAGGACAACAGGAATTGCTGTTGATAATGGGTGACAGAGAATAAGATGAGGACTGCTTGGGTCTGCATGGGTGGGGCAATGAGAATAGACGAGAGTATATTCTAGACTTCTGTCTGGCAAATGGCTTGAGGGTAGCCAGCAAATGACTCAACAAGAAAGACAGTCACAAAATCACACAGAACCATGGCCAACATGCAACTCAGGTAGACTTCCTCCTAGTAAGGAAAGGGCACTGATGTAGAATATGTGATTGTAAAGTCATCTCCAGTGAAACAGTCTGGCCACAGCATAAGCCACTGGTTGCCAAAATCAGCTGCAAGCAGTGATCACAGAAGTTTCTAAGCTCATTAGAGACTTGGCTGATGACCTGGAAGTTGACTGAAGAGAAACCACAAAACTGCTCAAGGATCTAGCACCTTAGGAAGAAGAGGAAATGAATGAAGTTGAAGAATTGTGGCACAGCCTTAAAATACCATGTGTGAGGACTATAAAACAGATATGCAGCCAAGACAGGTATGAACAAAAGTTATATAAGTAAAACTGGTGGTGGAATGCAGTCCAAGAAGTCATCAAAAGAAAGAATAAGTGCAGGAAAAAGTGGGAGATAAAATAGATGGAACAGGCAAAGATAAATACTGCTTGAGTAACAAACAGACTAAGAGAGGAGTTGCACTAGTAAAGAACAAGGCATCAGAGGCACAATACCAGCTTATAGAAAGACATTCTATAAATGATACAAAGAAACACTATCAGATCGCAAGGCCAAGAGAGAAAGATAAAGAAAACAATTAATCACTATTCATAAGAGATGCCAGCAATAACTGGCTTGAAAGTCTACAAAACATTAAAGGCAGAAGGAAGGGGCACTTCCAACACATTTTAAATGAAGAAAACCTCACAGTAGATGTACTGCCCCAGAACTGACCTACAATGAAAGACAATGAGAAGAAGAAGAGGTAGGAATAGAACTAAGAAAAGTGAAGTAGGGAAATAGCAGGGTCAGACGAGGTCACAGCAGATATGATCAAGATTTGGAGTGAGATAGGGTAGAAATGGCTTCTGTGGGTACTGATAATATGGAGATAAATGTGTACCCCAGATGGCTGGATAGGAAGCATATTAGTGACAGTGTACAAGAACAAAGGGGACATCCACAACTGTGGGCAGTACAGAGATATCCAGCTCCTGTCACACTGGATGAAAGTTCTGGAAAGAGTGACTGATGAGTAAGCAGAGTGGTAGAAAGTAAGACGGGAGGTGGGCAGTTTGGATTCAGATCGGGATGCAGCACAAGCAACCAGATGTTTCCAGTGAGACAGATAGTAGAGAAGCAGCTAGAGATGAGGAAATAGTTCAATTAAGCATTCCTAGACTTGGAGAAAGCATATGACAAGTCCCCAAGAAAGCTGATTTGGGCAGTCCTGTGGTGGTTTGAAGCCCCAGAAACACTGGCAGAATTAGTGTAGACTGTGTACAAGAATCTGATGACTCAAGAACAAACAGTGTTTGGACTCACAGAGGGGTTAACAGTGGGCATGGTTGTGTATCAGGGTTCAGCTCTGAACCCACTTCTGCTCATAATGGTGATGGACTGCATTAGCAAACAGGTCAGTGAGCACAGACAACAAAGTTATTGTATGCAGAAGATGTGACATTACAGGCAGACTCTGAGCAAGAACTTCAAAAAAAGATGGAGGAATTGAATGCAAAACTGAAGGGACATATTAGACTGAGTTCAGATAAGACAGTTGCAATAACAGCAAATGGGAGAAATCTAAAGAAATTGGGAATTGAGATAGAAGAGATAGTGGAACAGGTTAACAGCTTCAAGTATGTGTGAGTGGTGAATGAGGAGAAGGGAAGTCTGAATTAGGTGATCAAAACTAGAATCAGAGGGGCTACAGCCAACTAACACAGAGTGCCAGGGGTAGTGTATGACAGAAGAATGCCAAAGAAGCTGAAAAATAAGGTGTGCAAAAAGGTAATGATACCAGTACTACTATATGGTACAGAAACCTGGGCAGTAAATGCAGAGAAGTTAAGGAAGCTAGAACTATTTGAGATGAAGTGCCTGAAATAAGTGGTACAGTGCACAATGTGGGTCAGATGAAAAAATGAAGACATGAGATCTGAAAACAAAGTAGCTCCAATTGCAGAGAAGGTCAAAGAGAACAGAATGCAGTAGTTTGGGCACATGTGCAGAAAAAGAGAAAACAATCTGGTGAAGAAGATTTGGGAAAGATAGGAAGAAAGCAAGAGGAAATGATGGCATCCAGCAAAGAGGTGGATAGATTGTGTGAGACCTGTGACTGTCAGGCATGACTGTCAAAGAAGGTAGGAGAATAACACTGAACAGAGATAAATGGTGACAGTTGACATGACAGCCTGACCCCATGTAGAAAATAGGAAAAAGGGGGTTGATGATGATGATGATGGTTATTAAGATAATATTAAATAGTACCCTGGTGTCTGTTGTTCCCTTCCTGTAAGTCTTACATGTTTTGTGCTGCAAAACCTGTTGTTCTACTAATGTTTTAAGTGATACAAGTAATATTAAAGACATTTAAAGTGACTAAAGGTAATATTGGAAATTCCCTGGTGTCTAGTGCCCCTCTCCCATTCGTCTTTCACGCTGCAAATCCTCTTGTTGGTTTCTTAAAATTTTAAGTGACTTAAGGTAATATTTACAATTCCATGGTGTCTAGACTCCATCCTCCCAATATTTCATGATTTGCTCCTTAGTCTAGAGGAGTTTACAAGTATGGCACCCACACACACACACACACACACACACGCAAACACTCACCTGGGACCACTCATCCCTCTACACACACACACACACACACACACACACACACACACACACACACACACACACACACATACACACACACGCGCACACACACACACACACACACACACACATACACACACACACACACACACACACACACACACACACACACACACACACACACACACACACACACACACACACACACACACACACACACACACATATATGCACATGCAGACATACCCCACTACTATATGTTCACTACACTCCGTTGCACTTACCTCTAACACAGTCTCATCCATTCTAAGAAAAGGATGAACATGAACATTTGGCCATCTTAATTAGTTTGACTAGCTGGACAACTTACTCAGGCATGAAATTCTCTGAATAATTCAGCTGGATAAACTGACTTATGGTAGGCATTTCTGAGGGAAAGCACGTGGCTAATTAGCATAGACTCCTCCCCTGGAATGCCTCATTAGAATGTATTTTGGAAAAGGAGATGTCCCACTACATTGCTTCTACAGATAATGTAAAATCACTGTGGGCAGCCTGTGTCTGAATTAGAAAGGACTAATGCTAATAAGAAAATGGATGTGTTAGGGCTTACCACTGGTGGTAGCCCTTTTGGAACCCCATGGCTAATTCCTGTCTCAGATAGTGAAACTAGCGAAATACAATAACCATTTATATTTGTGACTCTGCTCTCAGACACCCTTGCATAAATATGCAGACTCCAGGATTGCACAACCATGATCAAAATGAACTTGCCACTAAAGTTCAACAGTTGACTAAATGTTGGTTAACTATAGGAAGGCTTGACAAACTATAACATTGGTAAGTCTTATCACCTGACCACCATGCAGATAAGTCTTTAAGTTGTGTATTCTATGATGTTAAAGGTAACTATACATACAGTAATATACAGATAAATAAATTGACAGACTGACAGATCAATAGATCAATAGACTGATATAGATATATAGATATAGATCTAGCTCTAGATATAGATATAGATATACATATACATATTTTTTTTTCATTTTAATTCATTTTCTCTTTGTTAGTCCTGCTAGGCTAGGGTCCTCTTTTCAAGGAAGACCCAAGGTAATATTCATACTGGTTAGGGGAAATTTGGCCAGGCCACCATGAAACTTCTCTTACTCTTTTTTCAATAAGTGTTTTTGGATCTTATATATGAGTATGTGTACTTTTTATCTACTTCTACAATGATTGCAAATCAAGCATTCAAAAAAAAAAAACACACTGACAGAACATTCAAGCACTCACAAATTAGTAATCATGTCCAAAGCAGAACACATCCTTTGAACAGCAGCACACAGTCACTCAGAAAACACTCACATACACCAACAATAACAAAAATTCAAGTGATTTTGCAGGAGAAGCAAACCGCCTGTCAACCCCTGCAAAATATCTATATCTGTATCAATATCTGTGTTTATCTCTCTCTCTCTCTCTTGCTTTCTTTCTTTCTTTATTTTTCTTTCTTTCTCTGTCTCTCTATACACACACACACACACACACACACACACACACACACACACACACACACACACACACACACACACACCAACACTGACAGTGGGAAAAGCCCATGTTCCTTACTGTAACTCAGTGTCACACAGAAAAGAAGCTGACATATAACAATCACTAGGCAGCACTATAGTTCACAAACCAGTAGCTCCACAGACAAACCTACAACATAATTATAAATAAGAAAAAAAACTTTTCAAATTAGCAACATTAATAACCCACAATATGCTTTAAATTACCTGTACACTTTGCAGGCACCTTACAGAAGGCAAGGATTGCCCCTTCTTTCTATGAACTGATGTAATAGCTTT
>NC_056726.1:494776980-494779480 GCF_019279795.1 Protopterus annectens
GTGAACCGTTTTACCCTCATCCATTGTATTGGTGACCTTCTCAAAGAAGTCCACTAGGCTGAGTAGGCATGACCTGCCCTTGATGAAACCAAACTGTGTTGAGTCCAGTGTCTGGAGGTTTACTATATCATTACTGATCATTTCCATGATAATTCTTTCCATGGCTTTGCATATAAGACCAGTGAAACTTATGGGTCTGTAGTTTCCAGGGTCTGTAAATGGCCCACCTTTGTGCAGAGAGATGACTGTTGCTGTTCTCTATTCAAGAGGCATGAAGCCTGTTTGGAGGCTACAGTTAAATAGTAATTCCAGAGGGCCTGAAAGGTCATGTCTCATAGGTTCATATGTTCATAGATTGTACTAGGCTAACTGCCCTTGGGGGCCATTTTAAACCTAGCCAATTACCCTATGTGAGAATCAAACCCTGCACCCTGTGTCTGTAAGGTAAACACCTTAACCATTATGCCAACCTCCCAACCTATTTAAAAGGCACCCTGGGATATTTTCTGGGCGTATTGATGCAGTGTTCTTGGCTTTAGACAGTGCATTAAGGACCAATTCCCTAGTGATAGCAGGGAGATTTATATTTGATGGTATTTCCTGGGGAAAGGTTGAAGGGGAGGGATGGGTAAAGTTGGAGCTTAATGTGTCTGCCAATAGGCTTGCTATATTTTCTGGCTAAGTATAAGTGGCTCCATTTACAATGAGCTCTACACACAATTTTGTATTGCCTTTGAGGTTGTGGACATAGCTAAAGAATGCTTTGTGGTTGTTCATGGCTTGCCTCAAATTTGGCTCTGGCAGACTTTATTGTTCTCTGAGTTGTTTGTTTAGTTTGATGAGAGTGCTTTTATCCTGCTGGGTGCTGCACCTCCTAATTTTTGCCATGATTTTCCTCCTTTTGTTATACAGCTTATTGGTTTTGTGATTCCACCAGGGTGGCTTGTTTTTTGAGTTAGTTCTGTACTTCTTCCTGGTGAGTACAGGTGCCTCTATGCAGCTATTAACATGCTTTTATGGGGTTTCTGTAAACAGTTCTGTATAGGCATCAGTGTTCTCAGGGTTTATGGGGACTTGAAATTTTGCCATGTTATCCCATAATAGCAGGAAGTTAGCCTTAGAGTAGTTCCTGTATATTCCAGGTTAAGCTGGGATCCAGGTTTTGTTTTTACTTCAAAGGAGATTTTGTGGTTTGACCTTACCAGAGAAGACATTACACTAGGGGCAGTTCAGCAGTCTCCCATATTAGTGAGGACCAGATCCAGTATGGTTACACCCCTGGTTGGTGTCTTGACAATCTGATCCAGGGAGTTTGTGTTTACAAAATCCAGGAATCTCTGTGCTTAGACAGTTAGGTTAATATATGATTCCCAGTTAATAGTGGGGTAATTAAAGTTACTTATAAATATGGTAGTGGGTCAGATAGTGACTGTTTCCAATAAGTTTAAATACATGTTATGGGTTTCCTGGGTCATAGAGGGGGACCTATAGCTTGCAAGGAAGTGGTATTGGATTTTGCCTATGGTGATTTGAACATGGAGCAGCTCAAGTGCATTGTCTTGTTTGAACAGCCTTGAGGTATATTTATTTTTTATGTAAATTGAGACACCTCCACCTTTAGTCCCTGTCCGTGTAGTAGCTGGTCTAAATGTATCAAAGGTATTATAAGCTTGCACTGTCAGTGTGCTCTTCATGGTTTTAAACCATGTCTCAGTGGCCACACAGATGTCAGCATTCTCTAGGGTGAAGAGAGTTTCTAGGGAGTGGAGTTCCTTGTTTATGCTCCTAGCACTGAGCAGTAATAACTTTAGATTTTACACTTAGAAATAAACAAACTCAAAAGATCAATTAGCCAAAACCTATATAACTACTCTCTTGCCCTGTCCTGGAACAAACTACCCCTGCCCATCAGAATGATATCCCATGCACAAAAATTCAAAAAAAGCTTTAAAAGACCACCTACTAAACTCTTGGACATGTCACTGCATAAACCCACCATAACCGTTCCCCTCTCTCTATGTCCCCTAACCACACCCCAAGTACTCTGTCTAACTAATTCTTACTACTACTCAAACACCTATACCCTTTCTCTTACTATGTCTCACTGGCCTTGGCTACCTGTATTCTAAACCTCTTAATTTAACTACCTTACCCAGCTTCTGACTTCTTATCTCCCCAGATCCCAGCTAACTAACCATATTGTTCTTTTGCTTCCCAGTCTGCTTATTTTAGCAAATTTCTTATTCGACAAATGACTGACTTGAATGCTCTGTATAGCCTGTATGAATATCATTTTTCTTGTATCTGCTTTGTGTACTATTTGCTAACCAAAAATGCTGACATCTTGTATTCTGGTCTACTCATAATTGCAGCTTAGTTATTAGACAAATTAATGTCTTGAATATTCTGTTTAGTCTTAATGAATACTATTTTTTGTATCTGATTTGTGTACTATTTGTGGAGCTTTGTTCCCCAGGCCTCCACTGAAAAAGGGTCAACC
>NC_056726.1:494784480-494801704 GCF_019279795.1 Protopterus annectens
TCCTTAAAGAGATATTCCATATGAATAACTTACTAACATATATTGTTATAGAATAAATATGTTGCTACTAAACAATACTAATATCACTACTGCTAACACAGAGTAAATACATACAAGATTACATATATGTGTATACATACAGTAAATCACAACGTCTAAAAATATAAATAGACATATATATGTGCATATATATACACAGACCTTAGTACTGTATAGTATATGATACCATCATCTAATGTTACGACATTTTTTCAATAGGGGTTTTATGGTTGCTCTTTCGTTAAGCCCCTTACCTCTATCTGCCCTTAATTTTATGATCCAGTCATTCTCTCTGGACACAGTATGGTTCCGTATATCTCCTCCTCGCATACTAGGAACTATCACTTCTAGGGCTTGAAAGAGGAAACTGTGGTTTATACCATTATGTTTGACATGTTTAGCTAGTGCATTATGCTCTAGCTGTTTCTTAATGTGGTATACATGCTCACGTATCCTATCTTTAAAAACCCTGTTGGTTTTTCCAACATAAAAGGAGGAACATTGCTGACATACAGCTAAATAGACTAAATTTGATGTCATACAATTTGCTTTGACTGATGTTCTAAAATTTCTACCTAAATCAGGGTGAAAAAAATTATCACTGATATCTATATACTGGCAGAAATTACAATTGCCACATGGTTTGGTGTATACATCTCCATTCTGTATTATCTTATTCTTGGGGTAGCAAAGAATTCTCTTCAGATTCTGCTTATTATGATATAAAAAATAGGGTCTTTCACCCACTAGCTCTTATGTCCTTGTCTGTCTGTAGTATTTGCCAGTATAATTCTATTCAATACCGCTCTATCACTGGTATAAAAAGTAGAAATCTTAACTACAGAAGGTCTGTTACATAAAGCATCCCTATGTATATCAGGCCTTGGGCCAAAGTATGGTGCGGCTGTGTCTCCCCTATGACTAATTGCTACTGCCAGTTGCTCATCAATTTCACCTTCCTTATAGCCTCTATCTATCAATTTCTGTTTCAAGCTACCAAGCTCATTCATAAATCCTGCTTCTGATGGATTTAGTCTAGAGGCTCTCATCCCTTGGCCCCTAATGACATTTCTAAATACAAAGTTGGGATGCATGCTAGATCTTGCTAGCAAACTATTTCGATAACATGATTTACGATATACACCAGTATTAAAAGATCCATCTGTTAGTCTTTCTATATATAGGTCCAGATAATCTATTCTAGACCTAGAACTCTGAATAGTAAACTTAAGGAAGACAGTAAGATAATTTATTTTCCTAAAAAATACATCTAATTCCTTTTCATCTCCATTCCAAAGAATAAAAAGGTAGCAAAGAGAATAATTCATTTTGCTGCAAAACTAATTATTTACTTTACTCCAATTTAATGTGAACTTGGAATAGATATATTAAGATAGTAGAGATGTGATGAGTGCAGGATGGCACTGCCCTTCCCAGCATAAATATTACTGGCTGTAGTTTACCTTTCGCTGTTTGATTGAATATGTATAATTCTGTGCATGTACATGCAGCATTTTATTACTTCTCAGTTTTGAATCAGATGCATTAGATTATGATACAACTCCTTCCTTACAATGTCTGGTACCTTATTACTGCATACTTACTGTATCCTGTTGACATATAAGCAGCACTTTATCTGAAAATGATTCAAATGGATCAGCCCACTAAACTCATTATCAAACAAAAGAAAATAAGCAAATAAATCTGGTGTGCATTCAAAACCATATCCCCTTTCATAAGGTATACATGTCAAATATTCTATGGCTGTCATCATATCTGAATCATTCCCTTCACCATTTTGGTAATTCATTGTCGCACACTTTCTACATGCCTAATTTCACTTCCATTGGTACTTTAGATGCAGCCTTTCTTTTGCCATGTATAATGTCTGAATGCCGGATTTGTCCCAGCTGAGTGGAAGACAGCCTCCATCATCTCTTTACACAAAGGTGGAGCGCCCACCAATCGGGGAAATTATAGACCCATCAATCTAACTAGCCTGATCTGCAGGACCATGGAATGGATTATCATAGACCTCATTAGCAGGGACATTGGCAACCTCCAAACACTCGACCACACACAGTTTGGCTATGTCAAGGGGAGGTCATGTCTATTAAATCTGGTTGACTTCTTTGAGACAGTCACCAAATCCATGGACAAAAGGAAGATGGTGCACACCACCTACCTTGACCTGACCAAAGCCTTTGGCACTATTCCCTACGCAGGCATAATAGATAAACTCTCTCAACTAGGCATCAATCCATACATTATCAGATGGGTAGCAAACTGGTTCACTGATATAACCCACTTAATCAACATAGGGGAAAGCCACCTCAAGCAGTAGACCCGTAATGAGCAGAGTACCCCAGGGATTGGTCTTGGGGCCTCTGTTATTTGGGATATACTTCTCTGAGGTGCAGGCCAAAACCAGTGGGCTATGGCTGACCAAGTGTGCAGATGACTCGGTCTTCAATTCCGCAAGTGATATGGACATCCTCCAAGAGGGTCTCACCCAAACAAATCACTGGTGCCAGAAACATGGCTTCAAGCTGAAAGCAAAAAATGCATCATCATCCCCTTTGGGGAGAGTGACGTCCCCACATATTATCACATTAATAACAATATCTACAATATCGTAAGCTACAATATCTTCCGCCAGGACAGGCCTAATAAAAAAGGCGGTGGAGTAGCTATCCTCTATTCTGAAATCCTCTCTCTTGACCCCTTACCATACTCCTCCCCTAGTTTCCAGCCAGCAGAGGTCATCATAGTTAACTGCAACCTAAATGATCATAAAAAGATTGCCATCGCTACTATCTATATACCTCCTGGCAGCAATATCCCCATACTAGAGCCCTTTTTTGCCTGGATCTCTGAAACAATCTCCTATGAAACCATTATAATAGGGGATGTGAATATCAACTGAATTTCTCTCACCACCGACTCCCCAAATGCTAGCATTAATCTATATGGCTTCACCCAACTGATCGACTCCCCAACTCGTATGAATCAACAATCCAATACCAGCTCCACTATAGATTGGATACTTACCTACCATCCCAATCATTACCATAACCCATCTATTCTCCCTGACGCACTTAATGATCATCAGTCTATCTCTATACATTGTCACCTGTCCCAACCCTCTAAAACATACATATACAGGGACTGTCATAATCTATTCAACTTTAGCCCTGATTTATTTAATCAAACACTCTCATCAATAAACTGGTCCTTTCTCTAGTACCTCCCTCTTGAAGAAGCTGTTCTCACATTCAACAGCATCTTCCTTAACACGCTTAACTCCCTAGCCCCTTCAAAAAAAGTTCAGGTTAAAACAAACTTTGCTCCATGGATAAGTAAAGCCACTCTCTCCCTCATGCAGAAAAGAGGCACTGCATGGAAACCTGGAACAAACTAAAAACTCCTTCCAACCTCCAGCACTATAGAGAACTTCAAAATACCAGAAAAAGCACATCACCTTTGATAAGAAAAATTTCTTCTTGAACCCCTAAAAAAAAAAAAAAAAACACTCCTACCTCAAAAGATTCTGAAGTACCATTAATAAGCTTTTACACCCAGGTAACCCTTCCCCTCCCAACCCCTCTCCAAACAGCTCCCCCCTAGAAACTGCCACACTTCTCTAACTCCTTCTTCATAGACTCTATACAGAAACTAATCAAACCTAACACTAACATTAATCATGACATCCCACCCCCTACCTCCAGCCAAACCACTTTCTCAGTCAAGCCTATCCCCACAACCATCATCAGATCCCTACTCAATAAACTTAAACCCTGCTCCCCTTCGGCTGATAACCTGCCTTCCTTATACCTCAAACTAGCAGCTCCCTTCATAGCCTATCCAGTCTCCATACTTATTAATCAGTCCGTTCAGGAAAACCTGGTCCTCCACATATGGAAAAAAGCCTACATTATACCCCTCCACAAAGGCGGTAAATCCACCGACCCCTCAAATTACAGGCCTATCGCTATTCTATCCCCTGTCTCAAAGATCCTAGAAAAGTGTATCTGCAAACAGCTTATTGCACATCTCATTCAGGAAAATCTCCTCACTCCCACCCAACATGGCTTTTGCCCTCATCATAGTACTGCTACCGCTCTACTATCCTTCACTAAATCCATCTCCACTTCTCTCAATAATGACATACTTGTCTCTTCCCTCTTCCTGGATCTTTCTAAAGCTTTTGACACTGTCTCTCATAACCTCCTGCTCTCCAAACTTCCTTCCTTCAACCTCTCTACTTCCACCCTTAACGGGTTCTCTTCATACCTATCAAATAGATCACAATCTGTCAAATGGATGTCTGCTACTTCTCCATTCCTTCCTGTTCTTACTGGAGTCCCTCAAGGCTCCATCTTGGGTCCCCTACTATTTTGCATTTTTATTAATGATCTCTTCCAATCATGCCCCCAATCTACACTCACACAATATGCAGATGACTCTATGATCATCTCTAACTCTGACAACCTATCTCACCTACATACCCTCACACAAGACACACTACACTCAGTCGAAAGATGGCTCACCACTAACCAACTCCTACTTAACCCAAATAAAACTAAACTTCTTCTTTTTCTTCCCAAACCTCTCCAACACCTCAAATCCTCCTTCTCAGTCTCTTTCCTAAACAGCACAACTATTCTTGTTGAGTCTCATACTAAACTTCTCAGTATACTCATAGACGAACTAAAATATGAAACCCATATCAACAACTGCATCAAAAGAACCCACCAGAAACTAGGATTACCATACATAAACAAAAAATTCCTTACTCAAGAATCCAAAGTTTCCCTTGCTCAAGCCTACCTCCTACCCACTTTGCTATATGCTGCCTCTTTATTTACCAACCTCCAAAACATCTCTTAAACAAACTTGAACTAACATATAATAAAGTTGCATGATTCGCCACAAATCTCCCCTATCACTCACACTACTGCCTCTCCCTAACAAAACTTCACTGGCTAGAATTCCATAACCAACTCCTTCTACCTCAACTTCACCTGACACACTCCATCTTAGAACAACCTCTAGCCTGTCCCTCACTAGCAACTCTCATCTCCCTCTACATCCCCAACCGGGAGCTTTGTAGCTCAGACCAACACCTTCTCCAAATTTACAAAACTAACAAATCCATAGGAAAAAGCCTTTATAGTCATGCTGTCTCCATATCTTGGAACAAGCTCCCTCTCTATCTCAGAACTCATCAAAACTCACCCAATTTCAAACTAGCCCTAAAGGATTACCTACTCATCTCCTGGACCTGCCCCTGTAAAGATCCTACTTGAGTCAATTCCTCCCCAGCTGTTCTTCTCCCACCAACCCTCTGTCTCCATTTCCTGAATCTTAGACTCTCTTAGTTGTATGTTTCTACTTCCATATCTGCAACAATCTACCTCTTGCTTAATCACTATTCACTGTATCAGACAGCTCTCACCTATGTCTTTTATCCTCTTACCTTGCTCCTTCTCCACCTTTTTTCCCTATAAGTAAGCTTTGCCTACTTACTAGCTCCTTCCCTTTCCTCCTATTTCTTACCATACAACTACATCATTTACATGTTATTTTAAGATTACTACATGTACCTTTGCAATTGAATGTTTAAAAACAAATAATAGTCTATTAATTTGTTATTGTTTTTAATTGCTCTTCTGTAACAAATTGTAATCTTTGTATCTGGAGCTTTTCTCCTTGGGTCTCTGCTGAAAAAGGACATCTGCCCAGTCAGACTAACCCGGTTAACAAATGGCAAATAAATAAATGTCCTAAGCATGCAATCAGTCGTTAGGGGTTTGGGCACCCAGGTTGATATCAACCTGACTTTTGACCACCGTGTCACTTCCGTTGTACGGAAAGCTTTCTACATGGCCCACCTCATAAGCAAGGGTATCTCATCGAGGGACAAGGAGGTCATAACAACCCTGTATTCTTCCCTTATAAGGCCAGTTATTGAGTACAACGCCCCCTTCAGCATGTATCTCGCAAAGCATATCCAGCAGCTGGAGAGACCACAGAGGTTACTCACCAGAAGAATCCAGGGCCCCAAACATCTACCCTACACAGATAGATTAAAAGCCCTGTCCCTCTATTCAGTTTCATACAGACTCCTCAGAGGTGACCACTGTCTGGCATACAAAGCAATCTCGGACCCCGCCTTTATGGGACTGCTGCATATCCACAAGTCAAGCTCCACTTGAGTAACCTGCACGTGTGACCTCAACCTGGTTTGTGACATCAATAGAACTTGCTGGTGGAACAGATTTGTGTCCCAGAGACTCACCCATATGTGGAATACACTCTCTCTCCACATCAAGCAGAGTACCTCATTATCCCTTTTAAAGGGTAACCTGGATAACTGGATGAGAAACAGAAAATACACCCCTGGGATTCCACCTGTGTCCCTGATGGATAGGGGCTTTGGGTGCTGACTTGTCTAAACATGGGATAAACTCTTGGCACAGCTTATAAGGGCCTCATGGCCAATAGCCTAGTAACTTCCTATGATCCTATGATACTACGTAAGGATGGCCTCAGCATTTCTGTAATGTATTTTCCATGCTACCATGCTATGCTCCCAAGATTCCTCTTGGAGTTCATTACCATCCTTTCAGGTCACTTAACATGAGTTTATATTACTTGCCTCAGGTAATACCTTCCTTTGTTTTGCTTAGTGTTACCCAGTATTTTTTCACAAGTCTTCACTACATAGACATGACATTTTTGCACATGGAATGACAGTTGTCATGTGTCTACTACTTTCACCATCTGTGATGACCACACTAGTCTTGATGCATTTCATTACAATTCAGCAAGCACTATATTCAAATTGTGTAATATATGAAGTAAACCAATCTTGTACCTACAGATACTCACCCTTACCAGTATTTCTCACAGCTTCATTCCAAATTAATGAAAATGTGATTTGACAGGAGAGACAAGGATGAGTTAATCCCATCAGCTGTGCCCTAATGGTGTACTCTGGGCAAGAAGTAGCTTTCCAAGAAAACAGTATAATTTCAGAATGTCTCCCGGCACGAGTGTCAGAAAAAAAAACTAAAATTATGAGTGGTTACTGTGCTGTTCACAAGTTTAGATTGTGCAGGACCACACAAGAAGATAGAAAGTATATTCTGTCTCATTTTCTGTCTGGGATGGTCCCTTAAATTGAACTTATGCTTTCAGTAAACATGTCTGGTTGTCAAAGATGGGTGATTTAGAGTTACACGGGGTTGGATTTTGGTTATGATGATTGATTCAAGCTTATGGATATATTTTTGGCGAAGTGCTTGATCACCTGTGCTCTGGATCATGACCCTGAATGCTGATGAAAGCTTGCTCCATATTGCTAGTTCCAGTTGTTATCCTCCAAAAATATCACCCCTCATTGAGGATTCAAATATTTCCATCCTCAGTAAATGGCATTGATCACTACTCCCCTTAACAAATCATCTTCTGATACAAATTTTAGAGAATTATCATCTTGTTTCTAATCATCATTTCACTGGAAAGATTTTTAAAAAGGTGGCTGATGTTAGCTGTCGTCTCATCTTATAATATATGACTTGTTAGCTGTGGTCTCATCTTATTATATATGACTTGTTAGCTGTGGTCTCATCTTATAATATATGACTTGTTAGCTGTGGTCTCATCTTATAATATATGACTTGTTAGCTGTGGTCTCATCTTATTATATATGACTTGTTAGCTGTGGTCTCATCTTATTATATACGACTTGTTAGCTGTGGCCTCATCTTATAATATATGACTTGTTAGCTGTGGTCTCATCTTATAATATATGACTTGTTAGCTGTGGTCTCATCTTATTATATATGACTTGTTAGCTGTGGTCTCATCTTATAATATATGACTTGTTAGCTGTGGTCTCATTTTATTATATATGACTTGTTAGCTGTGGTCTCATCTTATTATATATGACTTGTTAGCTGTGGTCTCATCTTATTATATATGACTTGTTAGCTGTGGTCTCATCTTATTATATATGACTTGTTAGCTGTGGTCTCATCTTATAATATATGACTTGCTGCACCCTTGTCAGTCTGAGTTTAAAACTAGGGCACCACAAACAGACAATATCCTGATGGTAAGAGATCTAAGACAATATTCTGTGTTGGACCTTCTTAATCTCATTGGATATTTAATGAAAATCAAAAATAGCACAGAAGGTTATGGGATACTACCCTTCAATAGCTTGTTATTTAAGCCTCAGGGCACTATCAGCATGATGTATTATCAGACTCCTGTACATTTGACTGCAATGTAACTCAAGATTTAGATTTACCTCCCTTGTTATTCCAAATATGCATGCTGTCACTAAGGGTGGTCACTGGGAGGAGAGGCAATTGCTATCAATAATATGTGGAGGATATCCAGTTAGAGGTCTCCTTTTCTCCAGAAAGTGTGTGCCAGACTTTTTATTTCTTAAAGATAGCCTGGATTCTAGCCTTTGGAGATAAAACTCAGCCTAGCCAAGACAGAAGCAATACAGGTGTATGCCTTCATCTGTCCAAGTGTTACCCTGCCTGTATTCACTTACTGGTTATGGAGGGATCGAGTGTCCCTTTGTTCTATCCATTGATTGGTTATACAGGGAATCATTTAGAATTTGTGCCCCATGTTTGAAATCTGGGCATTAAGCTTAATAACAGACTATCACAGAAATACCAGAAGCCTGTCATCATCAAGACCTCTTACATCTATCTAAAGAATATAGCCCAAATCATAAACTACATTCATTCACTAGATATTGGGATGGTGATAAATGTTCTATATTTGTCCCATCTTGATGACTGCGGTGCCCATTACCTTCAGCTTTTAGACAGTGATCTTTACATGCCTACAGCAGGTGCAAGGTTCATTTTTTAGACTTTTCACTGACTCTCCTTGAACAGGCCAAATCACAGCTGTGATGTTGGACCTGGGCTGTCTATCAGTACCAGTCACATGTGGGTTTTCTTAATACTATTATCCCATGCCCTAAGTGATATAGGTTCATAGGTGTGTATTAGGCTAATGGCCCTGGAGCTTTTACAAGCCTAGTCCATAGAAGTGCTCTGGGTACGTTTTTAACTTTTGAGGCCATATATCTCTACAAAACAATTCAGGTCATCGGATGAGGATTTTTGACTTTTCCAATGACCTGGGTTGGGAGAGCAGGTAGTATTTCACTGGAATGCCTTTCATGGTTCTTTGGAATCTGTTACCATCTCTGATTCAGCTGTGTGAGTTTAAGTCATCCTTTAGGAGGTCCTTGAGATACCATTTTTTTAGAAAGATGTACAATGAGCCTGGCAGGGAGTATTCACTTCAACTTTAGAACTTTAAAATTGTCTTGTTGGCTTTACAAACTAAACAATTTTACTGATGGATTTTGACATTCATTGGCATCACCATTTTACTTGAATAATGCTTAGGGCTAACCACTGTAATACTTTAATAAAGATGAAAAAAAAAAAGCCAGGTTTCAATCCACTTCCTCATTTTAAGCAATATCCATATAAGCTTTAATTTCCTGTGAAATTCTTGTGACTTGCAGTATGAAAGGCCTTGCTGAAGTCCAGATATGTTATGTCTGTAGAGTTAGTTTTGTACAACTCCATAACTGCCTGGTCATAAAAATGCAAGCAAGATAGATAGGAAAGGCTTTTGTTCTTCAAAGTCATAATTTCAGCCACTAGACACAAAATTAGTATTCAGGAACTCCACCAGCTTCTTCTGTATCTTACTCTGGGATGGAAGTGAGATTAATAGGTCTATAACTGTCTGATAGCATCCTGGAAATGAATTGTAACTTGCAACCTTCAGTCTTTAGCACTGCTCTGGTTATGAATGAAAGATCATGCAGTTCTGGCTGTGGTTTCTGATGGACAGCCTCCTACCTTTTAATTCACTGGGAGATAGGATATTTATGTTCCGTTCCTCATCTTCCTGAAGACCTTTGCATTTCCTCTATGATTTGCTAGTCAGTCTTCCATCTGTCCATTTGGCACTAGTCATAATGCTCCACCTTCCCATGACAGTGCTATACTATGTCACTTCATTATAAATGGAGAGCTGAGCAACTCATTCAGAAGTTCTGCCTGATCCACAGCAATCCCGATGTCTCACCTTTTTGTTGTAATAGCCCACTGTTCATTCCTTCTTTCTTTCTGAATATGGCTGAAATAAACACTTTATTTTGCCAGTGACATCCAGCTTGCCATCTCCCTCTCTAGGACTACATGGACCTGCTGACTGAGAGGTCCTGCATTTTTTGGCATTCTGAAAGCCATTTTAATATTCATATCTCCATTTCTTATCTTCATAAGGTCCATTTTTTATTAAGAGCCTATTTCAATTATACCTTTGCCCATCTGGATGACCATTTCATTGTTGCTTTCCCCCACAATTCCTTCTTCCTCTAATTTTAATCCCCTTCCTTCTCCCCCCTTCCTTAGTGCAACACACATATCTTCCCCTTTTATCATTTCTCACCACCCTTCCATATTAGTTTCACCGTGTATCCCAAAAGACTGAAGCCCCCTGTAATCCCATTTGTCTGCTCTTATGGTATAGGATAGCAAATGATACAACAATAACATCTCTGTTGTACAGTGGCTGTCTCACCTTAGTCATTGACTTGGACTAAGGTAAAGATCTCTAATTTCCTGCTTGGGAACTTCAGTCTCTGCATAAGTGCATCTACTAAAACTCTTCTTTCTCTCTCTCTGTCTCTCCTTACCCTAGGTGTTTACAACTCTCATGTCACTGCCAAGATTACTGTGGCTCACTTAGCTCCATGTCGTAATTCCATCACACATAAGTACGAGTCATTGAATTGCAAAAAAGAAAAACTATGAAAATGCAGAAGAACAGTGAATGCTGAAAATGGCTGTTCTCCTTTAAAGGTCTTTTTTTGCAGGGATAAGCCCCCTTCACACCCTCTACATCCCCCAAACTTGTATATATCAACTCAAAGCTAGGAATAAAGGGAATATTCTGGGAAACGGCTATCTTAAACCGCATTTTCCTTTCATTCAGGCTCAATACTCCATAACTGCACTAAAATGCCTCAGAATATCAAATGGTTACCATTGTCTTCTTCTGTATATCTCCACAAATTCTCCTTTTTCACATGCTGTGATTATTCCTTCTGGCTTCAGGCAGCCTATATGTCATAGCTATCGAGTGGGACCTTTTTTCTCTCTGCAATCTTAATACAGCAATATATTGAACAATACCTTATGCCTACAGGTACTTCTGAAGTAATATTGTGCCTCTGCCTGTAGGCATCTAATTTAGCCTGGTCATATTTGCTTTAATAATTTTCAAAGCCGTACTTCATACAAGTTATTGAAACTTTTCATCTTAAAGTTTACACAATGGACAATACAGCAGCAGTGACATGTGACCTCTGTCTATTACTACTGAAGAAATATTGCTGTTTATATACTACATTTGCATATTCATAAATGTTCATATTTTTCTAAATACCGGAATAAGTAAGTAAACTAGCCATAACTGCTTAGACTCATATGAAATCTCACATATGGATGTCCAACGTGCTGCTGACTGTGTAGCTTGAGTGGTTACAAAGATATTGTAAGAGTATTCATTATGACTTATAAAATCCAGTTTATGAATTAGAATCTATTTAATCCTACCACAGTGAAGAGTTGATTGGGCTGAACAATTTGATTTGCAATTTACATTTCATTAGTAACCTTCATGGCTCCAGAGAGATGAACATTTGTTTGAAATGTGAAGACATAATTTGATTTTGTCAAAAAACTCGAGATGCAGTCATTGGGAGTTAACAGTACAAGCATCCAGAGTTTCACTGGAGTGAATAAGTTAAGAACTTCAAATATTGGGAATACAGTCTGTTTTAACTATTATCTTAATAACACCTCGACTACAAACATAAGCTGGATAGTCTAAGAACATTGACCTAAACTAACTTCAGCAAACAGATATAACAGGACTGCAGTCCTTGTTATAGGTTCATAGGTTAGTAGTAGACTACCTGGCATTGTGGGCCATTTTAGGCCTAGACAGGTTCCCTTCTTGTGCACAAAATAACCTATCCCATTTGGTTATAGATTGGCCTTACCCATCCCACAGTCGATGATTTACCCCCCTCTCACCCCTTAAAGGGCCAATCGCAATACCTGAGGAATGCCAAGTACCCAATATTACAGCTGCACAGGTTAAAATTGCACTGGCCAAGGCCAAGAATACAGCTTCCACAGGACCTGACAACATCCTGGGCTGTGTTCTACATGAATTGCAAAATGAACTGGCACCACACCTGAGCTCCCTGTTCAATCACAGCCTCATTTCAGACTTTGTCCCCACCGAATGGCGCACTGATACAGTAATCCCACTCTACAAAGGGGGTCTGACTACAGACCCTGGGAACTACCACCCCATTAGCCTGATGAGTCTAGTATGCAAGGCTATGGAGCACATAATCATAGACCTAACAAATAAGGATAGAGAATCTCCTGATACTAGACCCCATGCAGTTTGGATTTGTTAAGGGTAGATCTTGTCTGCTCAACCTGGTAGACTTCTTTGAGTCTGTCACCAGAGCTGTGGACAAAGGCAAGGTAGTTCATACAGCCTACCTCAATCTGACCAAGGCCTTCGATACAACCCCCCACTCAGGAATCATAGATAAACTCACTAAATTAGGCATCAACCACTATGTCACAAGGTGGGTCACAAACTGGCTCGCGGATAGAACTCACACAATGAAAGCAGCAGACTCCAAGTCAGACTACCGATCAGTCAAGAGTAGAGTCACACAGGGTTCAATCTTGAGTCCTCTTCTGTTTGGTATCTACTTTTCTGAACTCCAGGCCAAAACTAAGGGGACTCTGGCTGACCAAGTTCACTGACTACTGCAAACTGGGAGCCATTATTAGCTCCCCGAATGATGTTGACATTCTACAGAATGGCCTCATGGAGACCAATGACTGGTGTCAGAATGATCGCCTCAAGCTCAACACCAAAAATGCATAGTCATTCCCTTTGGGAAGAACTCTGTACCCATGAACTACCACATCAATGGTAGTCCACTGAGCACCAAAGGTGTTATAAGAGATCTGGCAGCACAAGTGGATAGCAATCTATCCTTTGATAATCATATTGCCACTTCTTCTTTTAGCTTTTCCCAGTTAGGGGTCACCACAGTGGATCACCTGTCCACTCATGATTGGCAGTGAAGTTTTACAGTGTCGAGTTGCCAGCCAGGTGCCCAACCTTCCACAGAAGGCACACACATGCACGCACTCATGCCTAGGGCCAATTTAGAGTATCCAATCCACCTACAGCATGTCTTTGGGATGTGGGAGGTAACCAGAGCACCCAGAGGAAACCCACATGACCACAGGGAGGACATGCAGTCTCTGTACAGAAGGCATTCCAGCCAAGAATCAAACCAGAGAACCTCTTGCTGTGAGGCAGCAATGCTAACTACTGCACCACTGCGGCTTCCCTGATAATCACATTGCCATTGTGGTCAGAAAATCCTTCTATGTGGCACATTTCATTACAAAGAGTTTTGTCTCCTGGAAGAAAGAGGTCATTGTCTGTCTCTCTACTCTACTCTTCCCTCATTAGACTAGTTATTGAGTACAATGCCCCATTCACCATGTACCACACTAAACATATGCAACAACTGGAAAGACCACAAAAATACCTCACTAAGAGGTTCCTAAGCCTTAAACACTTGCCCTATGTGGAAAGACTAAAAAAATTCCAACTTTTCTCGGTATCATATCACCTCCTTAGAGGCGATCTCTGCTTGACCTACAAAGTCATGTCAGACCCAGCACTGCTAGATATGCTGCATCTAAAGAAGTCCCAATCCCTCTGTAACACACATGCCAGAGACCTCAACCTCATTACTACAATCAACAGAACTTGTTGGAGGGACAGGTTCATAACCCAGAGATTGCCCATGCTCTGGAATAGACTTCCCTTACACATTAAGCAGAGCACCTCACTGGCCCTCTTCAAGAGAAATCTTGATGAGTGAATGGGAAATAGAAAATTCACCCCGGGGATCATTTCAGTGGCCTTACTGGACAGATGCATGGGAAAATAATGTCGGGCGACATGTTGCCAGGGAATCTTTTAGGCTAGGCTTGTAAAGGCTCTGGGGCCATTAGCCTAGTACACTCCTATGAACCTAAAGAAAATAACTGGGATCATACTAGTGATAATTTGAGGGGACCCATACATGGAATAAAGAATTTAGGAGCTGTGTCTTTCCATTAGAAGTACACAGGGTGGTCCTGGGGTACATTTTCTGTTTCACTCCATAGATGTAAGTTGTGCTTCAAAAATGGACAGAGATGAACTTTGTTCTGTTAAAAAATGTCATTGTGATAAAATACTAAGAAAATGTTTTTTAAAACAAAGCCATTGTTTAATAGCAGTCCACAGGTTGGCAGTGTCATGGAAGAGGGATGAACTATGCCCACTTTGCCATTTTTTAACTTATTTTCTAATAATACTCTTCATCCTAAGAAATATAGTGTTAAGTGAGGCAGCTGAATGACTATGCATAAGGAATTGGAGGAAGGAAACAGTACATAATTAAAGCCATCAGTTTTCCAAAGTGTTGTTTGTCCAGTCCTGACTTTATACTGCCCCTTCACTTTCTTTTCTGCACCTGATCATTTGCTATATCCTGAATCTTAGTAACATCCAATCATAGTCCTTGTCATATGTTATCTAGGCTTCTTTTCTCCCTGCAATATCTGCACCTTCTGTAATTCACTCATTTTTATACCTAGGATTTAGTCGAACCACTTAACTCTTCCTCTCTTGTGCTTTACATCAGCTCCTGTGCAAGCCTCCTTCTCTTTGAACTTCCTTTGTGTTTACACCATCTTAAATTTCTTTCTCCCTTTCATTTTACAGAGATCAGGGATTTCTCTACTCTAACTTTCAGAATAGTCTTCTCATCCAAGTTTAGGCACAGTTAGTCAGTTGCATTTAACCAGTGAATTCTCCATTGTATTTCCCCTTGTAACTCTGCAGATAACTATGGTGCTACCTACTTTTAAAAGCTCACTCACTTCTGCACCCTTATGCTGTGATTCCACATCTGAATTAGTCTCTAGCTATGTTTGTACATGCATGTACAATCATATGGAATTTATCCCACCATTTTCTGACTACTTTCAGTGAGATTCTATTACAACAATAAAAAAACACATTAGTGCTGGCAAGACAATTACAACGACCTTGCCATAGCAGATAAAACTAAATGAAAATTGTGTGAAGGTAATCAAGGCTATATTCACCAAAAAATGAAAATGTACATTTTGGGAGGGAGTGATAAGGCCAAAGCTGCCTCCTCTCATGCAAGAAGCCGATTTCCTTGCAACACTCTAGGTAGAATAATTAGCCCTGAGGTTGCTGCACCTCAAATGAAAAT
This sequence comes from Protopterus annectens, assembly GCF_019279795.1. Lineage (NCBI taxonomy): Eukaryota > Metazoa > Chordata > Ceratodontiformes > Protopteridae > Protopterus > Protopterus annectens. The sequence continues at coordinate 494,799,992 of NC_056726.1, forward strand.
AGACTTTACCCCCTCATGGCAGCTTTTATGAAGGCTAGATGCTCATAAATGTCACTAAATTTTTTAAAACCCCTATGCCTGCCAACTGTCATCCCCCACAATTTATGTAGCTCATTTGTTCTTCGTGAGGGTGAGAACAATCACTGCCTATTTCTTCCCCCATAAGGTAAGAGCCAATCATGAAACCATCATACAGACTGATATCAAGGTCTTCCTCTGGCTACAGGAGCTTCTAATGCCCATTGGCAGCTTCTAAGGGATGCTATTGTTGCCACCCTTTCAGAAATAAGCAAGCAAGATTCCTTGTATGACTGCCCTCTGACCTACACGTATGAGCTGCGCCAGCACATCCTTCTGTCCCAGACTCCATAACCTTCACCACCCAAATCTCTCACTTGGTTTCTCCCAAGTGGAAAGCCAACTCACCCCCCCCCTCCCGCTGTGAGTTTTATGCTGCTCACTCATACCCTCCCACCCCACTCCCTCTAACTCCTGTGCCTATTAATCAAACATGGACTGATGGGGCTGCAGGTAGGGTTTAATCCATATGCATCATGGCAGTGGGGATTACATGGTGTCGACATTTTGGAGAACCTGCAGTCACTCAGTGGCATTATTATCCACATTAGTTTCACCACTGAACAACTTGCGAAATTAGACAAGGCAACCGGCATTTTATCATAAAGATGTCTCTCCCATGAACTTCTTATCTCTATTTATTGTAAATGATGACTTCTTCATTCAGAAGTAAATGCGCAATTTTTCAAACAGTCCCCTAAAAAACTCTTAACATTCCTCACCAAACATATAACACATCTGGAGATCTATATCACTCCATACTTAAAGTAAACCACGAAGAAATAAAAAGCACAGGTAAAATATAAATGCAATATATGTATATTAATAAGTAGTCAGATGGACAGATAGATAGAAAAATACAGTGAAGCAAACAAAAGTCAGTGAGCAATGAAAAGCAGTATTTCTCAAAACACAAGGAAGATTAAAGGACTAGCGCTGTGAAGTGTGCATAGAGCAATGACATTGTACAGCTGTGAAGTGGATGTGAAGCACTGATGTTCCATGGTTGTGAAGTGTACATCGAGCAGTGACATTCTACAGCTGTGAAGTAAATGTGGAGCAGTGATGTTCCATGGTTGTGAAGTGTACATAGAGCAGTGACATTCTAAATCTGGGAAGTGAATGTGGAGCAGTAATGTTCCATGGCTGTGAAGTGTACATATAGCAGTGACATTCTACAGCTGTGAAGTGAATGTGGAGCAGTGATATTCCATTGTTGTGAAGTGTACATGGAGCAGTGACATTCAATGGCTGTGAAGTGAATGTGGAACAGTGATGTTACATGGTTGTGAAGTGTACATAGAGCAGAGACATTCAATGGCTGTGAAGTGAATGTGGAGCAGTGATGTTCCATGGTTGTGAAGGATACATGGAGTAGTGACATTCTACAGCTGTGAAGTGAATGTGAAGCAGTGATGTTCCATGGTTGTGAAGTGTACATGGGGCAGTGACATTCTACAGCTGTGAAGTGAATGTGAAGCAGTGATGTTCCACGGTTGTGAAGTGTACATGAAGCAGTGACATTCTACGGCTGTGAAGTTAATGTGGAGCACTGATGTTCCATGGTTGTGAAGTGTACATAGAGCAGTGACATTCTACAGCTGTGAAGTGAATGTGGAGCAGTGATGTTCCATG